>NC_056627.2:254356622-254656622 GCF_002870075.4 Lactuca sativa
ATATATTAGGCTCATGCACTTCCTACCATACAACATCTCGAAGGGAGGGTGGTCGATACTCGTGTGGTAGCTATTATTGTAGGAAAATTCTACCAATGTAAAGTACGTATCATAGCTACCACTAAAGTCTAATATGCACGCTCGCAGCATGTCCTCTAAGGTATGGATGGTCCGCTCACTCTGACCATCCTTTTGAGGGTGAAAAGTCGTGCTAAAATGCAGACGAGTACCCAACTCGTTGTGGAATTTCTTCCAGAATCTGGAAGTAAGTCGCATGTCTCACTCATAAATCACGGAAACTGGCCAGCTTCTTGTCCGAGACGCTCTCCTGGATCGGTATGAAATGGGAACTCTTGGTCAACCAATCCACGATGACCCAAATTGAATCCATCCCTCGTGCGGTCCTGGGATGCTTAGTGATGAAATCCATATTAATATCTTCCCATTTCCACATAGGGATATCCAATAGTTGTGTCTTCCCGTGAGGCCTCTGGTGCTCGGCCCTGACCTTCCTATAGGTCAGGCATCTCTCGACGTACCAGGCTACATCCTGCTTCACACAGGGCCACCAATAATTAGGAAGAAGATCTATATACATCTTCATTGCCCCGGGATGGATAGAAAACCTGGACTTTTGCGCCTCCTCCATCAAAACCTGGCACACACCTCAATGATATGGCACCCACACTCTATGATGGAGCCTAAACAACCTACGATTATCATTGTTGAAAGAGGATACTTGACCCACAATACGCTCACTCTTCTGATGTTCCTCCTTCATAGCCTCCTGTTGGGCCTCTCGGATCTGCTCCAAAAGCAGAATCACTACTGTCATCCTAAGGCAAATATATCTGATCGGGGATGCCTTGCGGCTAAGCGCATCGGCCATAACATTGGCCTTCCCCGGGTGGTAGAGGATCTCACAGTCGTAATCGCTCACCACATCTAGCCACGGACGCTGCCTCATGTTCAGATTTAGTTGATCCATAAGGCACCTCAAACTCTTGTGGTCCATGTAAATGGTACATCGGACCCCATATAGGTAATGCCGCCAAATCTTGAGGGCAAAAACAAACTCCCCCAACTCCAGATCATGCGTCGGGTCGTTTGCCTCGAGGCATAAGTGATGTAGTGCTCGCTCTGTATGAATAACACACCCAAACCCGAGATGGACGCATCACAATATACTACAAAATCTTTTACGCCCTCTGGCAGGGCTAAGATAGGCGCCTCACACAACCTCTGTCTCGGTGTCTCGAACGCTGCCTGCTGCTCCCCCCCCCCCCCAGCAAAAGACAATGACCTTCTTCGTCAGCCGGATCAAGGGTACTGCTATCTTGGAGGAGTCCTGATGAACCTCCAGTAATAGCCTGCTAACCCAAGGAAACTCTAAATCTCATATGGAGACTTCGGAACCTCCCATCTCATCACAGCCTCCAATTTAGCCAGGTCAACCAAAATCTCGTTCTAGCTAACAAGGCTCCCTAGAAATTGCACCTCGCGCAACCAGAACTCACACTTGGAGAACTTGGTGTACAAGCTCTCCCTCCTCATGGTATCTAATACCTCCCGCAAGTGCTCCTCGTGCTATCCTGTGTCTTGGAGTAAACCAAGAT
Organism: Lactuca sativa; assembly: GCF_002870075.4. Taxonomy (NCBI): domain Eukaryota; kingdom Viridiplantae; phylum Streptophyta; class Magnoliopsida; order Asterales; family Asteraceae; genus Lactuca; species Lactuca sativa. Next base: position 254,358,239 of record NC_056627.2, read on the forward strand.
GTCATCTATAAAGACTATCACAGACCGATCCAACATCAGTTTGCATATGTGGTTCATGAGATCCCTGAACGCGGAAGGGGCATTGGTGAGCCCAAAGGTCATCACCACGAACTCGTAAAGGCCATAGCGAGTTCGGAAAGCAGTCTTATTTACATCCTCATCTCTGAATCGCATCTTGTGGTAGCCTGAACACAAATCTATCTTGGAAAACCAAGATACCCCCTGTAGCTGGTCGAAGAATTCAACAATCCTTGGGTGTAGGTAATGGTTGTTCACCGTTACCTTGTTCAGCTCCCGTTAGTCTATGCACATTTGATGTGACCCGTCCTTCTTCTTCATGAATAGGATTGGGGCTCCCCAAGGTGAATTGCTTGGCCTAATGAATCCCTTTATCTAGAAGCTCCTGCAACTGTGTATACAACTCCTGCATCTTGGGAGGAGCCAACCGATATGGTTCCTTGGCTATTGGAGCCGCACCAGGGACTAGGTCGATCCTGAACTCCATTTGTCTCTTTGGAGGTATCTCACGCAACTCCTCTGGGAATACGTCTAAGTACTCTCGCACCACGGGCACACCACTCACAGTCGCCTTACCCGCCTCCATGGTATCCATAACATAGGCGACTTACCCTGCGCAACCCTGTTGAAGGTAGTGCCTAACCCTCGCTTACGAACACATATCTGGTCCGCGTTGCGGTCTCTCGCCTTGAACCACTAGCTCTCCCCCACTTGGGGTCCTGATACGTACCAACTGTTGCGCACAGTCAATCACTTCCCCTATTAGGGCTCAACTAGTCCATGCCAATGATGACCTTGTTCCCATGTAACGGAATGGGACCCAAATCCACGACGTATCGCTCATCATACAACCTCAACACACAATCTCTGAAAACCTCTGATGCCTATACAGATCGGTCATCAACAAGCTTAACCTCTAGAGGATAATCCAACATCCCTAAAGACTCAGAAAACCTCTTGCTAAGTGCAAGGGAGACAAATGATCGAGTAGCCCCCAAATCGAATAACACCTGAACTGGATCAATCCTAGAACACATAACATAGCACATAAATATCATAAACGACATATAATAAGAGTTAAGGAGAAGAGAACATACCCGTCACCACATCTGGTGCGGCACGCGCCACCTCGGTGGTCAGCTAGAAGGCTCGACTCCTCACCACTGGAGCATCTGTCTTGACCTACCGACCATCTGTGATCCGCAGGGTCGCTGGAGCTGGCGCTGCCATTGGCGCTCCTGATGTCAACCTCGGGCAATTAGCCTTTTTATGGCCTTTTCGATTGCAATGGTAGCAAAATCAGGTCTGACGTCTGAAGGGTGGGGGTAGGGGCAGTACAATCCCTACCAAAATGCGCAAGCTTGTTGCACTTATAGCTCCTTGATGATCCCAATCTACAAACTCCCTCATGAGTCTTGCCGCATTTCCCACAGCGGCTCCGGCCCTGCTGGCCCTTCAACCTAGTGTCGGATACCTTGGGTTTCTTCCTCGAAACCCTAGTAACCTGCCCAGCCTCCACCTTCCTCTTCCGGATGTGCTCAATATTAATCTCCCTCTCTCTCGCCCTCGCTATAATTTCCTTCAAGGTCGGGCATGCTGAGTAGCTGACATGTTTCCGAAAGTCAGCTCTCAACATATCATAGTACCGAGTCTTCCTCATCTCCTCGTTCCCCGCGTACTGAGGTAACTGATACTTTTGTCTTTATTTCTTCTTTTCATATTTTATTTCTAGTTAAAACCATTTCATTTTAGTTAATCTTCATGCATATTTTCTCTTTTTGTTATTTTGGGAAAGAGGCCAAAGCCCTGACAAAGACTCTTTTTGTTATTTTTCTCCTTTACCGGGTGCTTTCCAGTCTATTGAGCTTATTTGCAGGATTTATCGAAGACTTTTTATTATAGGAGGAGTTGAAGGAGTGCGGAACTGTTGGAGGCTTGCAATTTTTTCATGGACTTGAAGTGGTGCAACTGGGCTTGGTGTCAACATAAACACGAAAGCGCGTCATACTTAAATTTCGGCCGGGACGACGAGAATTCGAGCTATAGAAGATTAAAGGAGCATTGGAGCATCTTGGAAGAGCTTTGGAATGGCATAATTGGGCTATCAACAACTTGCACAAATGGGCTGGAGAATAAATTAGAAGATTGGGCTGGATGGTATTTGAAATGGGCCAAAGCATGCATTCAGCGTGACCCATGCGGTCCGTGTGGATCCATACGCGGTATGCATGAAAAGTGGTGAAGTGAACCCGGGTTTTGACTTGTTGACTCTATTTGTGGAAGGTTGGTGGGTGGCTTTTCACAAATTTTTGAATCCGGAAATGAACCTCTTTTACTGGAGATTTAAAGCATTTTTGCATCATGAACCCTTGATTTAAAGCATTTTCGCCTCCCACCATTCTCTAGCTTTGTCCCTCAAACACCCTGCAACATACCGGACCTTCGACCCCTCGGAGCAGAAGCTCATCAACTGTGCAGACTCGATGTCTTAAATCCACCTCTTAGAAACAATGGGGTCCTTCACCCCATGGAAGTCTGGCACACCACATCCCATGAAGTCCTTGAAGTAGAGTATGCGTGTCCTCATCTGGCCAGATGCCATGTCGCTCCTAAACGCCCTGAGGTGCTCCTCCATCAGCTCGATAATCCCTTCCTTGATTGACTCGAAAATCACCGGGGTCGCCTCAAGGATGCCTCTCATGATCTCGGATGCAATGAACTTGCGTAGTCTCTCATCAAATGGCTCGGAACCTGCAACCGAACCTGAACCTGATCCTGGCCCTGACCCTGAACCTCCTGCTCCGTGACGTTTCACATCATTCTGAAACAAAACTACAATCTTCATGGTCATACATAACCTCGAGAGGTCTCACACATTCTACAAGTTTCCTGGTTCTATCTCAGCCCTCCTTGGCTCGAGTACAAATCCTCTGCTTTCAGTAGTACGGGCCCATACTACCTTCCACATCTATCCGTATTTTCCTCAAGGATTGCCTTGACTTCACCAAGTCCCTTCTACTACCACTACTTGTTGCACTAATCTCATCATAGGCTTTCCCTAGGGTAATCTTTGACCCACTCTCCGCCATCATCTGCATAAGAAGTTCCTACTATCTCTCCCGAACTAGCTCACGAATAACATTACATATTACTAAGACCAAATAATTCTTCGAATGAGAGGTCCTACCCTACAACGGTTAGACTCAGACGAGAGCTGCGAAATAGGGCTAGACCTAACCTTCTGAAATTATTTAGTCTGTGTAATATGTAACTTAACGTGTTCGTTTACTAGTCAATTAAAGATAACTAGAACCCCTAAAAGCACAAAGCAAGCATCATTTCGGCTTTAAGTAACCAAACCAAACTTATCCTATTCAGGCCATCATATCATTGACTAGTCAGTTCTATTATGAAGTTCAATAAGCACATAAAGCAGGCACATAAGGGATCTTCCTAAATCCATAGTCCTAATCTATCATGTATTTCTGATACACATACAATAGGCATATAAGGCATCCTTCCTAGATCCTGTACCCTAATCTAGCATGCATTTCACATAATTGTATCATATATCAAAATAAACATGTATGGGTATCTTGGGGAAAACTAAATTGAACTCGGCCGATTGCACGCATCACACACCTCATTCTTTCTCAAAACTCTTTATTTTAAATTTTAGAAAAGCTATTTTCTTGTAAAAATATTTCAAACCCTCGATTTCAGTCCAATCACCCCCAAAGGTGTGTCCGAATCCCTCAAACATATGCTCTGATACCAACTTCAAATATCCCAAAATTCAAGCCCAAAAATTTCATTTTTAATATAGTGATTCATAAAACAATTTACAAGAAAACATCATCAAGTGATTTATTTCATAAAAACCATAGATCATGTGTCTCAAAACCATCTCATCAAACAGTAACAATGTCAGAGTACAAATCCCATGAATCTCATGTGCGGAAAGTCATGTGTGTGATGCGTTGCTACCGTGCTAACTCCTTTCCCTTCGAAGAGGAAGGACCTGAAAAAAAATGAAAACTGTAAGCACAAAGCTTAGTGAGTTCCCCCATCATACCACATACCATACAACATACATATTGTATAACATATCCGGGTAATGATCTACCCTTTCGGTCTCTTTCAACTGGTAACTGCCTAGCATATCAGGGTGCTAACATACCCCTTCGGTCCTTTCGGCCGGTATCTTGCCTAGCATATCAGGGTGCTTGCCTACCCCTTCGGTCCTTTTGATAGATATCGGGGACTATTTCACCCCTACTCTACCACATAGTATCCTAGTGCATAAACATATAATCATATACTGCCAAACTTATCCGGGTGCTAGCATACCCCTTCGGCCCTATCTACCCGTACTAGGGTCTATCATACCCCTCCTATCACATATACCATAACATCATAGCATCCTAACACGTAATCATAACAGATAGCAACATATCAGATAATTATCACAAAGACAACCATCTCTACTACAACTCTTACTAGTTGGTCGACCTTGGTGCCTTAGACCCACTTCTACTGGAAGGTAACTCACCTCAATGTCGTGAAGTAACTGAACTGTCCTCGGTGTTGGGATCAACTCTCCTCAAACTCATACACATAACATCTCTTTTAATTACTCTTTCAAACTTATAACCCCTTGAAGGGTCAACTCTGGTCAATGATCTAGTCAAAGGTCAACACTTATGGTCAAAGTCAACCTTTTGGTCCAAGTCAACATTATGGTTAACTCAACTCGCCGAGTTGGTCCGTCAATTCATCTAGTTCCATGATTCAGAGAATCTCGAACTCACTATTGAACTCGTTGAGTTACCCTTTAACTCGTCAAATTTCTCTTATGACAAAATCAGGACTTTCCGTTTGAACTCGTCAAGCCCTTCCTTCAACTCGTCGAGTTCCTCTTCATACAAATCGGGGCATTTCACTCGCAGCTCGCCGAGTTCATCCTTGAACTTGTCGAGTTCCTCTTCATAGATGCTAGGACATTTGCCATCAACTCGCCAAGTTCATCCTTAGACTCGTCGAGTTCTTTGATCTTCAAGTCCAAAAACACGTCCTACTTGATGAGTCATCTTCTAGACTCAACAAGTTTTATTAGTAACATAAAAGGTTGGGGAACCATGACCTAACTCACCGAGTCGTATGGGCGACTCGTCGAGTCCCCCATATTCTCAATCCATACAGTCGATTTTAGTCGGGCTTAATGCATCCAAAACGTATATCTGGCCTCCTAGGGTCGATATAACACGTAAAGTTATGCACTTTACGTTCATGCATGGTTATCTTGCTTAAAACGCCCTAAAATGGGGTTCAAAAGTTGCATGGGACTCCCATGGCCATAAAGTTGGCATCTTTATGCCATGGAGTCCCTCAGAGGTTCCAGATCTGAAGTCAATATCCCAAGACATGCTTTCATCCATGAATGGTTCAAAAAATGGCTCCTAAAATCCCTAAACTACTCCATGAAGGGATCTAACAAATGAATAGTCAAGGTATAGACTTTATACCTCAAATGAGCTGGAAATGGAGCACAAAATCTAGATCTACTTACTTCCTATAGAACCCCTAAGCTTACTCTTCCTTCTCAGGCTTTAAAACAACAAAAGACACACAACAATGGCTCTAGAACACTCAAAATGGGTTAAGGTTTCGAGTTAGGGTTTTTTGGACTAAGGGAGGCCAAAATGGGGTGTTAAGGTCTTTAAATAGGGTGCAAACCCTAAGAATTAGGGTTTCACTCTAGCAGTCCTACTCGTCATGTCGAGGCTCCTCGACTCTTCGAGTAGACTTCAAGTCCTACGTCTAAACTTATCCCATACCTACTCGACGAGTTTGGGGGCTCCAACTCGTCTAGTCCCCTTGCTAAAATGAATAATTCTTATTTAAAGTACATACCAGGAACTGGTCGTTACAAATCTCCTCCACTTATTTTAAACTTCGTCCTTGTAGTCTGTTGTTGCATCCGGAAAAAGCTTAGGGTAGAGCTCCCTCATCTCGTCCTCTAGTTCCCAAGTTCATTCTCAGCCCTTGCGGTTCTACCATTGCACCTTTACCAACTCGACCTTCTTTTTCCTCAGACCCTTCGTCTTCCTGTCGAGGATGGCTACCAGCTGCTCGATGTATTACCAGGCACTTCATCTATACGCCACCTTGCCCACCCGGGCTGCCACTCTAAAAGGACCAGTGTACCTGGGGCCCAACTTGCCCCACTTCCTGAACCAGATGAAACCTTTCCAAGGTGACACCTTCAGGAGAACCTTATCCCCGACCTGGAAATCCAAGTCCAATCGGCGTCTGTCGGCGTAGCTCTTCTGCCAACTCTAATCAGTCTGAAGACTGCTCCTGACCTGTTGTATCCTCTCCGTCGTCTTGAGCACCACTTCGGTACTCCCCATGACCTTATGCCCAACCTCTCCCCGGTATATCGGGCTCATGCACTTCCTCCCATACAACATCTCGAAGGGAGGGTGGTCGATACTCGCATGGTAGCTATTATTGTAGGGTTTTCTGGACTAATGGAGGCGATAAGGGAGGCCAAAATGGGATGTTAAGGTCTTTTAATAGGGTACAAACCCTAAGGATTAGGGTTTCACTCTGGCAGTCCTACTCGTCGAGTTGAGGCTCCTCTACTCGTCGAATAGACTTCAAGTCCTGCATCCAAACTTATCCTATACCTACTCGACGAGTTTAAGGCCTCCAACTCGTCGAGTCCTCTTGCAAAAACAAATAATTCTTATTTAAAATACATACCTATAACTAGGCGTTACATATTATTAACAAATCATTTCTAATTTTAACACATCTTTTATTATAAACAAATAAAATCAATGTTTTCAAATTTTTAGGGATGTAAAGTTGGACTAAGTGCCCCCCTATCGTTTACTGACTACTTCAAACTATCTACGTTCCTTCTATATTGTATGTATCATGGTAAGATGTACTCTATAAGTGTTCCTATTATGTTGGTGTTCCTATCATATTCTTTAACCTAACTATCACCCAACCTCCATACCTTATCTGGTAACAACCATCAACTAACACATATCCATAGAGAATGAAAAGTGAACTTTAAATGACAGTTTAAATCGATAATCACTTTTCACAAGTTTTCCATTTATACTGCCATTCATGGTTCATTTTTTACTCTTAATGGATTTGTGTTAGCAGGTGATTGTTACCATGTAAGTTATGGAGATTGAGTGGTAGTTAAGTTAAAGAATATGTGTAACATCCCAAAACTCAAGTAAAATATTTATTTTTCAAAAACAAACAAAACCCATAAATGTTTACAAATCATAGTTTCCAAAGTGTAAATACACAAATCACAGTATCCCAAAATCAAATCTCATAAAAACTGAAGGATGTGCGCGAATAAGCCTTCTCATTCCCCGATTATCTGAAGTATCTGAAACACGAACATTAAACCGTAAGCCAAAGCTTAGTGAGTTTCCCCAATTACCACACATAACCATACACATATACATAATGCATGTTGGGTCCACAGTCTCCCTACTGGATTACCATGGCCCACAACCTCCCGGTTGGATTGCCACTTTGGCCTACAAATTCCAAATTAGATTGTCACTGCCCATAATCTCCCGATTAGATTGACACTCTGGTCCACAACCTCCCGGTTGGATTACCACCGGGTTTGTTGGCCGACAGAACAAATACGTACAACCTCAACCCAACCACATTATGTCGACATATGCAACAGATAAACATATAACCAACAAACAGATAATCATATAGATCAAATAAATCACTACAATATAGCAACATCCTATATACCAGAATACATAACTGAATAGGTCGTCATTAGTGCCTTCGACCCACGAGTACAATGATGAGACTTGCCTCATAATCTGAGAAGATAGCAGAAAATAACGCTGCTCTAAATGCCAAATCTACAGATCACCTATACGACAAACAATGACCTAAACTCAACTACAGCTCAAAATACCCAAAATGCCCCTAGGTCAAAGTTAACGATTAATGGTCAAAACTCAAAGTCAACTCGAGCTAGTCACTATATCGTGGCGATCCTTGGCCACGCCTTGGCTGCTAGTCGAAGAAACAAATGTGTCATGACCTAGTCACCACGACATGGCAACCTAAGCCACACTGTGGGGACTGGTGTGGATAACTTAAACCATTAAGTCAATTTTCCCTAACTTCAAGAGCTTCAAAGCTCAGCTATGGTCCATTCTAAGGTTCAAGTGGATAAAGTTTCCAACTTTATCCATTTAGACCCTCCAAGAGATAGAGATCTCACTTCTAGGTCTAGATAGGGCAAAAACATAACTTTGCTTAACCCATTAAGCAATTTCTCTTGAAGACTACTACATCCACACTTCCACAAACATTTCTAGCATCTTATAACCACATAAAAACCCTTACTTTCCATACATACATGTCCAATGCATGTCTTGGACCCTTATTAGGTCAAAATGAGGGTTTATGACCCAAAGATCCATGCATGGCATCAAAGCTCACTAATACTTTAGATCCAAGGCACCATACACCCTAAATGGCATGGAGATTCATAAAGTAGCAAAATTAATGAGATCTCACCACCCAATGATCAAGAACATGAAGATTAAGGGACATGTGACAATTGTCGATTTTGGATCCAACAAAAGTCAAACGAAGCAACAAGAGTCAACTAAAGTCAACAAGTCAACGACTTAGGACTCAAAACATTTGGGATTTTTGTTGGCACATGAACCAAAATCACCATGTGATCTTGGTTGGTACATGGATCGAAATCACTAGGTGATCTCGGTGGTTCTAGACCGAAATCACATATGATTTCGGTGGTGCTAAAGGGTTCTTGGTGGGAAAGAAGAGAAAATAAGTGTTGACTTTGTGACTTGATGTTTCAGCATTTCCAATATAGAACATTACCCATCATGTAGCAAAACATTTATCTAGCAAATAACAATGCAAATGTCACCTCACCTTTCCCTCCTTAACTTGCCCGAGAACACCCCAACCTCACCCCACCATTTTCGAAGTGCCCCATTTTCTCTTAAGAATCAAGTCCAAAGCTTCCAAGGGTTAATCCTCCAAGTTGATTTCTAGAATTTTGGTAAGTAGTTCTTGCTAATTTAGTGTTTTTACACATTTTCATGTTAGATTCATTTTATTTACACACATTATTATGTGTTAAACCCATAGGATAAGACCATTTTTAAGGAGATCTTCAACCACTTCAAGTGTTCTAGGCTTAAAGATCTTCACCCTCATCCCTTCAACCAACCCCAACCACACTCAAGGTGAGTTCATACCCCTATATTTTTTGAGTTTTTGATGTTTTAGGGGGGCAGGAATACAAGTAACGTTTGGTTTATCACACATATACTTGCATGTTTCTATTAGATTAGTGTCTAAGTCCATAACTATTTTGGTATGTACTTGACCCGATTATGAGCATGGTCCTTTTGGGTTGCCTTCACCATAGCAATTTGTAGGATGAATTAAGGAGAGAAAGGTTTAATTATGATTTATCAATATATTATGAGAATATTATATTAAAGGAGAAATCATATTGTTTAATTAATATTAGTCAAGAATTAATTAAGAATTAATTTTATGGCTAAAAGAGATTAATTAAACTTAGGGGACTGGATTTGTAATTATAAGATAATTGCAATTGGGCTATGGATTACCTAAATAATATAGGTTGGACGAATTCTATGGGAAGCCCATAAGGAATTCGTCGAAGGGATATGTGAAATGAGTCCATGGGCTGCTTAGGGCTTAAACAGCCAGATTAGGGTTTCCTAGTTGTAAACCGTAATAGCCTACATGTATATAAAGGCTCCTTATGCACCAAAACGTGGCTAACATTAGGATTAGGGTTTCTAGACGTTTTTGAGTGCCTCTTCTCTTCTCCTAATCATTCTTGTTGCTTAGTGGTGTTTGTGACTCCATTAGAGGTGCAACACTTGAGGCACTAAGCTTTCCAAAGCCAAGGATTAGATTGTTATTGCTATATAACAATCAAAGGTTAGATCTAAACCCTATTTTGTGTTAATATGATTAATTGTATGCTAGATCTAGGGTTTATCGATTTGGATATCCAATTGCATGTTCTTTAGACAAACTAGATCCAAAAGCTATTAGGGTTAGCATGTACACCATAGGAATGATGTATTGCTTGAAACCCATCAGTAGTATTAGAGACTAGGCTGTTTGTGTGATGGATTTGATGCTATAATGGATTATTCTTGCTTGAAAATCGAAAATTAGGGTTTCTAGGGGCTGGACTCGCCGAGTCCATGGTGTACTCGACGAGTCAGCTGGTCAGAAAGAGGTAATTTCGGGATTTTGTGCATCTTTGGCTGTAGGATAGTTACCAAAACGTTTTTTATTTATATAAATAAGATTTTTATGATATTGGATGATTATCATTGCCAAAATAAAAGATAACTTCATATTAATTAAACAATTATTTTCTTATATGATAAATTTGATTATTTGAATTATTAGGTGAATTATCTTGCAAGAAATTGGACTAGGTCGAAATTAGATAATTGCCTTATTTGAATTTTGTGATCTAGAATATTCTTGATAAAGTTTGGAAAAGTTTCAAATTAACCCTTTAGGTTTCATAGTTTAAATTTGAGCTTAATAGTTTTAGTTTTAAAATTTAAATAGTTGAACCTTAATGTTTTGAAAGGTTTCAAAACTTGCCCTCAAGTTTTGAATTTTAAAATTAATTAAAAGTCTTAATTGAAATTTTAAATTCTAAAACCCAAGTAATTTGAAAAGTTCAATTTACACCCTTATGGTTTTATTAATTAATTAAAGTATATAATTAAAAGAGATTTAATAAACCCATAAAGTTTTGGTTTACATTTAAATAAATTAAAAGTATAATTTGCTAAATTAGACCACCTAGTATTTTAAAAGTGTAAAATACACCTTATACTATATATATGTAGCATTAAAAGTCTAATATTATATATATATATATATATATATATATATATATATATATATATATATATATATATATATATATATATGAGTAAAGCATCGGTCTTACCGTTAGTAGGCCTCATTCACGAAGCTGGTCTATAAGGGGTGTTTAAGGAAATTGCCTATAAAATAGCGATTGAATGGGTATCCACTCTTACCCACCACACTCTTGACTAGTGGAGGGTCGTTAGCCGAACCGGTAGGATAGGACAGAAACCTTCCATTATAAGTATAATGAAGTACAAAGTAACTAAATGCTTTACAAATTCCCAAATCATAGTTACTTTAGGCAAAATGTGAAATTGTATGCTAATCCATGGAATTACACTTCGTACCCTTGTCAAATGTTAGTGGAGCATGTGTGGTTAACCGTCACACTAATTTGGGGATGACATTGGTAGCAAAGGGTGACTCGATGTTTGTCATAGATCAATGGAGCGTGTGTGGCTAACCGACACATTGATTAGGTGATAGTAACATTAAGTGCACCACGTGATTCGATCGTATGGTTATTCACACCTTATTTGTGATCCTCGGCATCCCAGTCACAAATAGTAGGGCATAATCAGGATTAAACATGCCATTGAAAAGTTCAATGAGTCTCAAAAGATCTAGGAGTTTCAATTCATTTAAAACTTAAACTTCCTTTTCGTTTTTCATGGTGGAAATTGGTAAATCGTCATTTACCTACCTTCAAATATTCTGCGACTAGATTACGACATCCCTTTTCTAGGTTGTAGAGTATTGTGTTGGATCCTATCCTCGATGTTTCATTTGGGTGTTACATCAAGGATTCCAATCAACTTAACTTGAATTTTCTCCCATTTTGTAGTTGTATGAATCTAACAATGGTCTTCCCAAATCCCATGGAATAAGTTTTCCAAATGAAGATGATATTCTACGATATGATCGAGGAACCAGAGATCATGCTTCACTCCCCCCACCTCCTCCTATTTTTCTCCCTGACCCACAAGTTCGAAGGCTTGAAAAGTTCAAGCTCACTCAAGCCCTATTGGCAATTAAGCATGAAGATGGAAAGTCTGTGTGTGCACACGTCTTAAAGATGAAGTCACACATTGATAGGTTAAGGATGTTGGGTGTCGATATCTCAGAGATGTTGGCTGTTGACTGGGTTCTTCAGTCATTTCCTGAATCATATAGTGAGTTCGTAAGAGAGTATTATATGATGGAACATGACGTGACCATCATTGATCTCACCTATTTGCTTACAGCTGCTGAATCAGCAATGATTTGGCGTGCTGGTCAAGCAAATTTGTCTGGTGAATCAAACTCCCAAACTTCAATGGACATTGAAAATGATGACATTGGAGATCCAGAAAAGGTAAACTCTGAGATAGTTCCTCGTGTCATTCCAAAGGAGTCGATTTGCTTTTATTGCCAAGAGAAGGGGCATTGGAGACGAAGCTACCCTATCTACCTGAGAGATCTAAGAGATGGGAGAGTCTAGTGTTATCACTCCTCTTCAGGTATGAAATCCACTATCTGACTCTTTTAAGTTCCTATTCTAGATTCTTAATTCATGATGTGATAAGATATCATTTTGATGTTTTGTAGGATCGAAGAAAAGAGAGGAGCTTAAGGGAAGAAGTGAGCTGAATCTAATCGTGAAGAAATGGATTTCGATCGCATTGCTTGAAGATTGGATTCTTGAGCTACTACTTGGAGTTAGAATAGATTTCTAAGAAATATGTAATAACATAGTTTTTCAATTGAATTGCATTGTAAGGACAAATTTTTCCACAATAAAATAAATTTTGATTTTATCTTATTTATTTATCCTTGCAACGGCGTGTATGAAAAATTGATGTTTGAAGGTTTCTATTATTAGCAATAATGAATTTAATTCTTAATTATGTTATTTGTGGAAATGTCGAGAATTTACCAAATAGGGAGAGTTTCTCATCGCCCAAGTTTCAATTGGACAGAAACTTGGAATCATACAACTTGGTTGTGTGATGAATGAAAAATTTCATATTTGGAAATGAGACTAATTTTTTGACAGAGTGTCAAGTGAAGGACTAGGAGATCGAGTATACAAGATTCTACATTGATCAAGTCCACCACAAGAGTGATAAAGATATTCGTCATGATTTACTAAAGTTTAGTAAATATGATTATACTTATAAGATTAAGTGTAATTTTGAGTTGATTGAAAAAGTTTCAATGAATAGCAGAACGAATAAGAAGAATCTAGTAGGCAAAAAGATAAAAGTTCTCCATTCTAAGAAGAAGGGAGAGTACCTTTTATTGTGTTTTATGATAAAGTCTTAATGATTAAGAACCATATCTGAATTGGTCCTCTAAGTCAGTCTTAGTACATTTGTATGTCTAAGAAGAGGAATCGAGAATTGTGGATATGGTTAAATCAAGAAGTCAATCATACTTCGTTCCAATATCGAATCTTAGAGTCATACTCCAAGATTGCAAATTGAGTGAAAAGTCTTTAGTAGGTTTATAACACTCAAAAAATGTGGAATTTGGAAAACTTTTCTTATTCTTGCACATTTGAAATTGGTATGTAGTGTTGTCTTGAATAAGACAAAGACCAACAAGGACCAATTATGTGAAGTTTTTTGTCTTGATAAGAACTACACTAACTCTTGAATATTTGTTTTGTCTAGGAAAGTTTCCTGACAAGAGAATCATATATGTCAAGAGGTTAGTGGGAGTTTTAATGATCTTGAAAAAGATTTCAAGAACAAATCAATAATAAACCTTGTCGATCATCACTAGCACACGACTTGAGGTTTACAACCTATCGTGTTGACATTATTTTGTTTCTGTGCCATTCCAATTGAGTAAATTATGTATCTGAGTTCTATGAGTTCTCATTTGAATGCATAAAGACAAAGAACGTTGATTGATGGAAAGTACATTGATATGTAAGGATAAGTTGCTAAGCTACTTGGAAGACATGCTGGGCACTCGTGTTACCATAAGGCAAGAAATCAAGATTAAGAAAGTTCAGTCCATATGAGATTGTATTTGTCGCAAACTTTGGTTTTGGAAAATTCACATGGATAGGAACTCACACATCATAAAATCTAAGTGTCATAAGATTCCCTCCTTCGTGAAAATGACTATGAGGAAATGCTTTCACTAAGAGAGATTTTAAGAAGATACAAATTGTGAGAATTGTATTCTCAGATTCGATTATGGTTACGACATCCCTTTCCATAGTTCAAATTGTGAGATTTGGCAATTAGTCTAACATTTGGGACTTATTGATATAAGTTCTGAATTGTTTAGACACACATATGAGCCGTCTAAGGCAAGGGTGTATAAGTTTAAGAAGCTTAGATAAAGGCTTATCGAAGCATCTGGTATTAGAAATATGAACTTCAGAAATTCAATAGGCATTGTTTTCTGGAAGTTCAACTGTTTTATGAATACATGTCAAAGCTAGTGGGAGCATAAGTGTTATGCTTATATATATGATAATAATCATCATGATAGTGGGAGCATAAGTGTTATGCTTGTATGATTATTATGGAAAGTATTGCAAGTTAGCAATATTAATTATAGAAAAACAAAGATTAAATTTGCAAAGTTGCATGGGTTGAAAAGTTGTTTTGCTATAATTAAGGGAGAGAATATTATACTTCGTTTCAAAATCTAAAGCTTAGATTGAGAAATTTTAATAAATATAGTCAAATGATACATAGTGTGTTCTCAAATTTCGATTATGATTACGGCATCCCTCTTCATAGTTCGAATTGTGAAAACGTAACACATAAAATATTATGGCAGAAGATTGATAAAGTATCATATCTTTATGTAAGACATTATGCATTGTGTCCCATACGCTTTGGATATAGGATCGATTGCAAATGCTATAATATTTGACCATTCTAAAATTTTCCAAATGTCTAGCGCATTAAGAGGGAAAAAGGACTAGAATCGGTTTTGACTAAAATAATTAAACAACTATCAAAGGACGACCCTAATTTCGCTGAGGATTGGTCGCTTGTGAGTAGTTGGAAGTATGGTATTGGATGGACCATATCGACATTATTACGAATAGATAAGATTCTATTAAGAATAAGTTGTCGTATCGAAAATATGGAAATGTTTCCATATTGGGAGTTGGATATTGAGAGTCTAGATTAGAAAATTTTATGCAAGAAGGATGTTCAAAGGAATGTACTTTGAATGTGAGACTTCACGTCTATGGAATTGTCTTGTAACAATTTCCGATAGAGTACTTTGTAATTTCATTGGCCAAGTCTTGGTGACTTTTGTGCTATGACTTTGCAAAAGGATTGTTGCATAAAATGTTAGAATCTAGCATATTCTAGTAGTGACAAGAACCTTGTGTTCTAACGCTAATGATAAGGATTGAGAATTGTGAAATGAGCATCATTGGAAAATTATTTAAATTGATCTATTTCACAAAGTAAGGACCATAGGAAACATAGTGTGCATGCTTGTGCATGGGATGGCTATTGTTGTAATTTGAGTAATAAGTTGATTTTCTGAAGCAGTAAACGATGAATAATGAGTAATCAATATGGTGTTTAAACAAAAGTGTTTTATTTACTCCCACAAGTTTTGGGCCATATAGGATTAAGTATTATAGTTGTGTTTCAGTTTGCATGTTTTGACTTCCAGAATAACTGGGTTATTCGAACCTCCACACTCGGTCATACGTTGGAAGTAGGTATGAAGGAAGACTATCATGAAGAGTCTGTAGATTGTCTGAAGAGTTTTAAACATAGCACAAGTTTGCTGCAGGGTTCATGAGTGCTTTGATAAGATTAAAGGATTGGATTAAACCCAAGCTCACAAGAATCACTTCATGGATTTTATCACGAGTGATTGTGAGTCGATAATATTGTATATTCTTGATACCGAGACGTGTGAGTTGTTATTTGCTGGTCGGTTACACATTATAATAAGTAAACGCACCAGTAACTTGGTGTTATAAAACTTATTGTTGTGTGTTCAATTCCTTTTACCCAAAGTGGGATAAAAGTGATATCTGTGGGCCCCTCGATGATTTAGTGATGACACTTAAGCGCTTGGCCAAGCCGAGACTAAGTTGATGTGTTTAATTGTAGTTTGTTGTCAGTCGTCATAAATCGGAAGTCGGGAAACAGTATAGAGAGAATGATTAAAATTCATGTCTTATGTCTATACGATATCTTGAGAATGGAGGAATATATGATACCTAATCTAAAGGACACGCGTATCTGATAATATCAGAGTTGACAACGGCTTTTGAAAGCTATGATTGCTGATCAGGTTCTGAAGTCATACAAAAAATAGCTATTAGACTTATCCAAGTGGGAGACTGTTGGATTAGTGTCTAAGTCCATAACTATTTTGGTATGTACTTGACCCGATTATGAGCATGGTCCTTTTGGGTTGCCTTCACCATAGCAATTTGTAGGATAAGTTAAGGAGAGAAAGGTTTAATTATGATTTATCAATATATTATGAGAAATCATATGGGAAAATCTTAGAAAAACCCAACATATTTTCACCAAATGCTTAAAAAAACCACTATATTATTTTTCTTAAATTCTTATTTAAGGTTTTCTGAGTTTAGAAAAACCTACTTTATTTTCATGAAAGGATTAAAAAAACCATTACATTATTTTTTTTAGTGCATTTAAACCCTCATATTTTTAATTTTTTTTTTTAATCTAATGAATTGTAACAATAGAAACGTTAAGAATCGAGTACCTAACATTTTTGGTTATCTAGGATTTACCGAGCTTAACGCCTTAAATGATACATTTTAAAAAATATAAGGGTTTTAACGTACAAAAAAAAATAATATAGTGGTTTTTTAAGACTTTGACGAAAATATGTTGGGTTTTTATAAGATTATCCCAAATCATATTGTAATATATTAAAGGAGAAACCATATTGTTTAATTAATATTAGTCAAGAATTAATTAAGAATTAATTTTGTGGCTAAAAGAGATTAATTAAACTTAGGGGACTGGATTTGATATTATTAGATAATTGCGATTGGGCTATGGATTACCTAAATAATACAGGTTGGACGAATTCTATGGGAAGCCCATAAGGAATTCGTCCAAGGGATATGTGAAAGGAGTCCATGGGTTGCTTAGGGCTTAAGCAGCCAGATTAGGGTTTCCTAGTTGTAAACCCTAATAGCCTACATGTATATAAAGGCTCCCTATGCACCAAAAACGTGGCTAACACTAGGATTAGGGTTTCCAGATGTTTTTGAGCGCCTCTTCTCTTCTCCTAATCATTCTTGTTGCTTAGTGGTGTTTGTGACTCCATTAGAGGTGCAACACTTGAGGCACTAAACTTTCTAAAGCCAAGGATTAGATTGTTATTGCTACATAACAATCAAAGGTTAGATCTAAACCCTATTTTCTGTTAATATGATTAATTGTATGCTAGATCTAGGGTTTATAGCTTTGGATATCCAATTGCATGTTCATTAGACAAATTAGATCCAAAAGCTATTAGGGTTTGCATGTACACCATAGGAATGATGTATTGCTCGAAACCCATCAGTTTCATCTCTATGTTAAATATAAAACATTATTTGCATGAAATATGGTTATCACTAGCTTTTAGACAAATATTTGTGATTTTATTAGTTTTGAGATGCAAAACTAACAAAAACAGAATATAGACTATGTTATATAATCATAAGAAAAGTTATGATTACAAAACTACAATGATCTTTTTATCAATATATGGTTTTTCCAACAAAAATAGCTATATTTTAGTTATTTCACCATTTTTGTGGGATACAACCCAAAATATGTTGTTTTGACCATACATTTTGAAGCTAGACCAAAAACACTGTTAAAAATGGGGCAAAAGTTCGAAATGGAATTTTTCATACTTATGTTAGATGTAAGTTTTATGACATAATCTTTTACAAACATCTAGACAAGATAACTACTAATAATTTATATAAATGATTATATAAATAGTCTTAACAAACAAACATAATAAACTATAATTGGTATAGTTTGGGAGTCACAAACACTACATTATCATTTTGGAAGAAACAAATAATTATTTAAAGGCATAATTATTTTTATCCTATGTGACCACTATGGAAGAGTAATGCATTCATTTACAAGAAAAAAGGGTTTTCAGTACACTATACGTAAACCGGTGAATACAATTTTGTGAGACATTTGGCTTCACCGTACCCACCAGAGTACACACTAAGTCCTGAATTATAACCATCGTCTTTTATAGGGAGAGTGTGACAGTTGTGTATAAATCTATACCGGATTGACAATCTTGCACCTAAGCTGTCAGCTACAGTTAGACCGGCCAGTCTAGGGTGACAAATGTCTACAATTTCGACGCCTGAAGAACGTCATAGCATGCCAACTAGTCATTAGCATGGTTATGATAACTCACATGGGGGTATTAACAATACATTTGGTTTACGGGGTTAACATACATTCAAGTAGTTTTATATAAAGATAAAACTTCATAATACTATTTTCCAGTACATCACTACTCACATTTTCAAGTCTTGGGTTAAGACTTACAACTCTTTTTTAAAGAAAGTATTGGATTTTCTAAAAGCACATTCTATCATTTTACAAGGAAAAGCTACCGATTTTTCTCTCATACAAAACGCTTATGAACTCACCAACTTAATTGTTGACACTTTTCAAAATCACTTGTATTCTCAGGAAATCAGTGAACAGGTAACCAAAAAGGTTTTTGAAGATGGAGCATATCAGCGTCACGTAATATATTATTGTCATTTGTATTTGGCATCAAACAAACAACGATTTGAATACAATGTAAAATTATTTTTTATCAATATGATGGTTGTAATGCTTTGATCACTACTATTCATTTGTTATGATACTGTACATGAAAGTCATCCACCCCTAGACGTTTCCGCCGTTCTAGTTTGGGGATGTGACAGGACAAGATAGCTAGATCTAGTCACTTAAAGCATAAATGTTCTATTTTTGAGGACTTACAAGAATCTAGGAGGTTGCTACAGCGAGGATGAGAGCTTGCTTGCAGATTCAAAGCTTACTTCTTCTTCTTCCTTTCTTTAATGGCTTCAAAAATACCAAAATAATGTTCAAACAAAGGAGGAAATGATTAGGGTTTTTAAAATATCAAAGAGGTTGATGGAGGCTGAGGGTGGGCAAACCCTAGCCTTATCATTCCTTTAAATATGGAGCAAAACACAGAAATAAGGTTTGTCATTTGCCAGCTGCCACACCATGGCCATATAATGTCACACTGTGGCGACCTTAAATGATCCCATGATTTTTCTTGAAGCACCATGTCGTGGCGCCTTCCCCCTACACTATGGCGACCTTAAATGCTTAAATGATTTAATTACCTCGGGATCTGGGTGTTACAATATAACAGGAACACTGAATCATAGAGAGTTAAATAATAAAAGAGTATTTAGTATGTTAGTATATCCCACATCAGTACGCCATGATCTTATAATCGGCCATATATGTTGGAGTTACCCTTCTCTCCGTAAAGGCTCTTTTAGAGAGACAATCTTGGGCTCCACATATATTTACATGGTATCAGAGTCGATGTCCTATACCACGTGGTTTCAACACATCCATATTTACATGATACCATGTAAATATATGCGGAGCCCCAAGACTGTCTCTCCAAAAGAGCCCTTGTGGAGAGAAGGGAAACTCCAACATATATATCCACTTATAAGATTGTGTCCCACCGATGTGGTATACACTAATACACCCCCTTAAAGTCAGAGATTCGATGAGGATAAACAGGGATGTGTTGAGCCACGAAGGTGCGAGACGCCGACTCTGATACCATGTAAATATATGTGGAGGCTACATTAGTGCAACACAGTCTTATAAGTAGTTATATATGTTGGAGTTTCCCTTATCTCCATAAGGGCTCTTTTGGAGAGACAATCTTAGGGCTCCATGTTGGTGATTTTAGTGTCACAATGTCATTTTATGTAATTGGAACTAACATGTGAGCTAAGGGGCTTCGTGATTTGTACCCTAATATATGTCGGGGTTTGTGCAGAGTGCACACTTGTATAAGATCAAATTAGAAGCCAGTTCGACGACAAGTCGGGGTCGGGGGTAGCGCCCTTAGCAGGGTCCAAGGGGCAGAGCCCCTGGCTAGGGTCCCGCTGACGGCCAACCCAAATTTTACATATAGAAACATAGTGGTAAAATGAAATTCTTGAGGGTGATTATGGCAAAACTAACGAAATTCGTTAGTTTTGGAAACCTTAAATCCTCATTAAATTCCGGATTTCCTGGCTTGCTTCCAAAGCATCCCATGACGACTAACCCTAAGAGGTAAACCCTAATCTCGTTTATTATATAAACGAGTCTTCTATTTGATAAGATACACACAATTATTAGCTCTCTTTTTCTTTTGACGAACATAGAATCCTTCTAGAAATTTGACTTACGATTTTTGTGCCGAGATTCGTAAGTGTCCTCTTGGATTATCCTAGACTGAATTTCTTGCAACCTAGGCATCTAGTAGAATTATCAGTTCGGAAAGTGTTCACACGATCCGAAGAATATCCAAATCTCCAACATAAACACTAATTCCTCCAACACTCCACATATATTTACATGGTATTAGAGTTAGTGTCTTGCACCCCCGTGGTTCAGCATATCCCTATTTATCCTTATCTAGCCTCCGACTCTGAGAGAAGTGTTAGTGAATCCCACATTGGTACAACATAGTCTTATAAGTTATATATGTTTGAGTTCCCTTGTCTCCATAATGACTCTTTTGGAGAGACAATATTGGGCTCCACATATATTTACATGGTATCAGAGTTTGCGTCCTGCACCCCCTTGGTTCAACACATCCCGTTTTATCTTTATTGAGTCTCCGACTCTTAAAGAAAATGTCAGTGTATTTCACATCGGTGCAACACGGTCTTATAAGTGACTATATATTTTGGAGTTCCTCTTTTCTCCACAAAAGCTCTTTTAAAGAGACAATCTTATGGATCCACATATATTTACATTACATAGTCCATATTTTCTTTCCAAAAAATTAACAAGTATTTCCTTTATTTCTTTCCCATATCATATTCATCTCCGAAGAGCAACCATGAGTCGATGAGGACTATATTTCGGATCCTATATGCATCGTATTTAAAAATACATAATTAGTTACCATCTTTTATATTTTACTTATAAAACCTGTTCTTTTATTATATATTTAGTCAACTAAAAGAGCTATTAACGAACAAAAAGAATATTTAATTTATAGAGATTTGGAGCCTTTTTAATTAGCTTGCTTCAACTTAAAAAAGAATCCTAAAATTGCGAGAGTTCTTGCATATACGTTATGCCAACCCTTCACAAGTAATTTACAACCCTCACTTATAATTAATGCATGCACAGAATTTGGATTTTATTCTCAAAATATTCATATAAGAGTGAAAAATCTTTGCAATATATGATATACTTTTTAGATTTAATATATATATATATATATATATATATATATATATATATATATATATATATATATATATATATATATATATATATATATATATATATATATATATATATATATATATACTAGTTTATAACCCGTAGGAACCACAGTTATAAAGTTAAATAAATTTTTATGCTAAAAATGCTAAATTATTAATCAATTATTTTAAATAAATTATTAATTAAGAGATTTTTTTGGTTATATAAAATTATTATCATTGATTTAAATAAATATGTGAAATTATAGTACTTTATAAATTATATTAATTTTATTTTAATGCTATTAATTTAATGTATATAAAGTGAGAAATTTAAAATTCATAATTTATAATTAATAGGTTGACAATTGACAAATAATAATTATAAGACATAACAGGATGACAAATGATAAAAGAAAAATAAAATATACATTCATTAAAAGATCTAATACATGTCAAAAATAATAAAATTATTCTTTTATTAGAATAAAAAGAAGATGCAATAAATCAAATCCATGAAGTCTCTGTTTCCAACTATACTTTTGTATCTCAAACAATGTTATAACTAATTTTATTTTAGTACTAGATTTTTGTTTTGATTTAAAATATAAAACTTATTATTTTTATTTTTTAACGGCATAAAAAAAAAAGCATTATAATATATTAATTTAAATATATCTATAGAAATCAACATATATTAGTTAACCATTCGAATCATTGTACGTAAAGCGGTAAAGGTGTGGAAATTATGATGATGGCTTGATATGGTAATGGAATTGTACCTTTTCCCACATTTTGTTATATATTTTTATTTCTTGTATCATGCTTTCATGCCTGAAAACCCAACAACTTGTTGGTCAAAAACTACTCAAAAACCACAATGAACACGATTATTAAAGAAATTAAAAAAGTAAATAATATTTCAAAACATTTGTTAACAATAAATTATAAATATAAAAATGATTTTTTTAACAAGTTGATAGCATTAAAACACTTCTATTTCTCTTCTTTATATACAAATACACTTCTTTTGCAATCCATTGTGAATGAAATTATTTTATTAATATTTTTCACTTGCCTTAAATTCTAATTGCAAACTCATACTCAATCTCCTTACAATGACCGCAGTGCCCTCTCCCCACCAAAATTCCACCACCCCAAATTTAGAAATGCCATACCACCACAAACAGTCACCACGCGCCACCGCCGTCGTCACCAACCGCTCATCTTTCTTCTCGCCAAAACTCTCCGTCTACCTTTGCTCAATCTGCGTTACCCTTTTCGTCGTCTTCCACATTCAAATCCTCCAAACTCCATTACCATCTTCACCTAATACCCTCTCCTTCCTCCATAACTGGCAAGAAAAACTGACAACCAACGACGACTCTCCTTCATCATGCGCTCCAGATCTCGAATCCATGGGCGATAAGCTTCGAGAATCCGTTACTTTCCTTCCATTGAAAGACCTCAGGTTCTCAAACGCCGCCCTCGTGGGCCACACATGGTTCATGAGCTCGCTCTACGACACACATGAAGAAGGTGAGGTTCAATACCAACAATTCCCTTCAAAGTCATCCGATGGCCGGATTCTCTGCATCAAGGGTCACGACAATCACGACGGATCATGGAACTACTATGCTCTAGCGTACCCTGGATTCCTACCCAAAAACGCCACCCTGGTCACCGGCCGGACGTTCGTATCCTACAACCACTACGATTTCAGTAACATCTGGCACGGATTATCATCCCTTTTCCCGTTCGTTGCGTGGCATTTAAAACACCAGTGCGCACTGCCCACTCGGTGGATTTTATACCACTGGGGTGAGGTTCGGACTGGAATGAGCCCGTGGTTGAATTCGCTTATGGAGGCGACGTTCGGTGGGGAAATGAACATTGAGAAGTTCGATGACGGCGGTGATGAGCAGTCGACGTTTTGTTATGAGGAGGCGGTGGTGATGAGGCATAACGAAGGTGGGATGTCGAGGGAGAGGAGGATGGAGGTTTATGATCTGATTCGATGTAAGGCGAGGTTGATGTGTGGTGCTGAAGTGGATCGTACCGACGGCGAGATTGGGTTGACGTTGTTGATGAGAACGGGGCCGAGATCGTTTAGAAATGAGACGGCGGTGGTGGAGATTTTTGAAAAGGAGTGTGAGAAGGTGGAGAACTGCCGTTTGAGGGTGGCGTATTCCAGTAATCTTACCATCTGTGAACAGGTTAGTATAAAATGTCTATTTTAACCTCCGAAAAATTGATTATCGATTGCATGAATATTTGTTGGCGAAAAATACAATTCGAAATTTTTAAACAAAAAGCACATCGGCAGAAATATATGACATGTCAACGTCATCCATCTTAGTGTAAAGTTATAACTTACAAGACCTGAAGCCTTAAGGTGTGTTCACAAAGAATCCCTCATTTTTTTGCTCCACGTCAGTTTTTCTCATAATTTTTGTTCACTCACTAAACGTCTAAACCGTATACCTGAGGTGTGTATGGAAATGATTTCATTTTTTTTTTATAAATATATATTTCATACAAATATTATATTAATTTTGTAGGATTTAAAAATCATGAATTTTAATATTCTTTTATAATTTTTTAATAAATATATAATTTAATAAATATTAAAAAACTAAAAAAAAAAACCTAACCAATCAAAACAGAAAAGAGAATGCGGGGTCTCTATCCCCCACTCCATTCCCGTATCTCCTTTCCCACAAGGACGGTGTGGTGTTCCAATGTACGGGAACACCTTCCACATTCCCTTCCCGCGACGCTTCGTTCGACCTAAGGTGTACAACCATAGTAGCGGAGTTACAAAGAATATTAAGGGTTGCTTAGAATTTTTTTAATCGTTTCACCATTACAAATAAATATTATCTTCGACGATAGGTTTTGTAATCCTTTGCCAAATAGATTTCGCTGACCGAATTACATTAGATTTATATTTATTAGGACTTACAACGGATTTTCAATACACCTGTGAGTGATTTTCGATACACCTGTGAGTGATTTTCGACGGATTTTAAGGAAATAAAGATTTGCACCTATAAAACTTGAGGAATTGTTTTCCCACATCGGGACACCTAGTTTGTTCGTCCCTATATATAACACCTTCACACAAAAGAGTTTGACATCTTAGGATTACATGATTATATTATCACCGTTTCAAACAATTTACTCTATAAAATACCTACCACTCTAATATTTTACCATCCAAAATACTCTTAATTTTTTTTAATTTAAAAATAATATTAATATAGAGAAAGGTAGAGAGAAAAAAAACTAAACAATGAAAGAGAATACTTTGAGGTTCTTTAGTCACTGCAGAGTCTATATGACTAATGTCATAAAAACCCTTACGTTTTCAGGGTTTTGCCCAAAGTTGAATTTTATGTCCGTTTTTATCCTAACATTTTCCAAAAAAAGTTCGGTTTTACCTTTTTACCGGTGATAATAGGTTACCATTATATTAACTTTGCAAAAAAACCCTTAAGTTTATAGGTTTTTTTTTTTTTTTTTTTTTTTTTTTTTTTTTTTTTTTTTGCGTTTTTACCCTTAAGTTTATAATTATTTAACACTTTTACCGTATGTATTTTTTTTTTCATATTATACGTATTCAATCAGAAAAATCATATTTATAAACGAAAAAAATTTAATTAAATACTATATTTACATTTTTTAATGTTAATTATATATATATATATATATATATATATATATATATATATATATATATATATATATATATATATATATATATATATATATATATATATATATATGTGTGTGTGTGTGTGTGTGTGTGTGTGTGAGTTTTTTTTCTTGGATAAACCATTTAAGATGTAAAAAAACAAATTAATATGTTTTTAGAACTACAAATACGTATTTTTATGTATTTAAAAATATACATATCAATAAAAAAAACTTGTTCATTTATAAACATATTTATACAAGTATATACATATATTTTTAGAAGTGTAAATATGTATTTTGATATATGTTTTTTTTAAAGTATAAATATATTTTTAGAAGTATAGATACATATTAATATATAAAAATATAAAAATATATATTTATACTTCTAAAAACTATATCTATAAAACAGATATTCATAATTCTAAAAATATTATTTATCTTTTTAAATGGTATAACCTTACAAAAACACAAATACATACAATCAAACAAATATATATATATATATATATATATATATATATATATATATATATATATATATATATATATATAACATTAAAAAATATAAATACAATATTTAATTAAATATTTTTTCATACATAAATACAATTTTTCTGCATTAATATTTATATTATGAAAAAAAATATACTTAGGGTAAAAGTGTAAAAAAAAATTATAAAGTTAAGGGTAAAAACACAAAAAAAATGGTAAACTTAAGGGGTTTTTTTTGCGAATTTAATATAATGGTAATCTGGAAAACCTGTCATCACCGGTAAAAGGGTAAAAGCGAACATTTTTTCGAAAATGTTTGGGTAAAAACGAACATAAATTTCAACTTTGGGCAAAACCGACAAAACCCTAAAAACTTAAGGGTTTTTATGACATTAAGCCAGTATATACTTAACATAAGGTGGGAATGATGTTCATAAGTTATAACACACTCCACGTTAGGATAACTCATGGTGTGTTAGCACCACATTACATAACATAATATTTTAGGTATAGCACGTTAGTTTTTTGAAATTATCCCACATCAACTTTGGCAATTGTGGCTCGTATTATTAAAATAACAATATTCTTATAATCCATTGACACATAAACAACTAATTTATAATTGTTAACGAATATTATAATTGTAATATATATATAAATATATATATATATATATATATATATATATATATATATATATATATATATATATATATATATATATATATATATATATATATATATATATATATATATATATATATAGATATATATATTCACTTAAATAATTTATATGTTTGGTAGAATCGCATACTTTCCTTTTGTTTCAAAAAATAATAGTATTAGTTCTTAGCAAGGTTCCAAATAAGGATAGACATGATTTGACGGTAATGTCAAACCTCAAGTTTTTACAAGCCATGATGCATCATGTCGTTTGTAAGGCGTGACTTAATACGAGAATTTTGTATATAATTAATATATATATATATATATATATATATATATATATATATATATATATATATATATATATATAAATTATAGTAGAATATAAAAGTAAATTATAGTAGAATATATATATATATATATATATATATATATATATATATATATATATATATATATATATATATATATAGACGATAGACGATATTTTGTTAAAACATGGAGACATATACAAGCCTTTGAACCATAATATGCCACTACGAAACCACGACGAGCTTTTTAGAACCTTAGTTTTTAGTCGATATAAGAAAACTACTTTACCATTTGTTATATATATATATATATATATATATATATATATATATATATATATATATATATATATATATATATATATATATATATATATATATATATATATATATATATATATATTATCTAATTTTACAAGTTTAAATAATATAAAACTAACAAAGGGACCATCTCATCCTACACACCCTGCAAAAGACTATTGGATTTAGGTGTTCGATGATGTGTGTGTTGGAGAGGAAATAGATGGAGGGAGACGGTGATATGAATCATGGCACTAATAGGAACACAGAGTGAAAAGGACACCTATTTGGACATACAAATGATAGGTTAAGTCGGATGTGTTAGAATTTCTTACGTTTCTACTATCCATTTGAAATGATGACAAGTGTCTAAAAATATAATTAATTTTATTAAGATTTAACACTTGTTATTTTTTCACATGAGTATTAAGATAAGTAGAACAAAAGGCGAAGGATATTTAATTTCTCTTTTAAAATAAATCTAAAACCAAAACCATAACGTTTTGTACAAAAGGTTTTGTAGCCTAGCTCATGTCATCTGTGATAATTGTTCATCTCCAAGTTGTTAAAAGTTCAAGTTACATTCCGAACAAAATGAATAAATTTAAGAGTAAGTGGTGGTATATATGTGTAAACACTTCAATTTTGTTTTTCCTATTTGTCTTGATAAAAGTTTTAATATTTAAATAAAAAATATTGATTAAAATACTCCTAAGTGCATTGGGTATGGGTCGAATGTTATAACACCAAAAATTGATACATTACATGACAACACAACAATAATTAGAAGTGGGGATGATGTGCATTCGTTATAACTTGTTAAGAGATAGAGAGAAAAGAAGAGAATAAAAGATTTAATTGGATGAATTTTCCGTTGCAGACTTTCAGCTTGTTGTCGTTATCACGAGAATTGCCTTAACAAGATTTGGGGGTGGTATTTTTGATGTTATCACAACGTTATGGGCATGCCACATCAGTCTTAACGGCGTTGTGGTGCTCCATACCACTTTCCCTAACATTCACACACATATATATATATATATATATATATATATATATATATATATATATATATATATATATATATATATATATATATATTAAAGATGAGCAACATTTTGAATAGTGAACCTGGGTCTTTTTTGGCGGAAATGGTCCTCTGTGTATATATATGTTTAAATTTCGTCTTTAGGGTTGTTTTCTGTGGACACGTGTTGCTTTTGCCTTCGCTCTTTCTTCTTTACCTTATCTCTATCGGTCTCCAGATCTTTCCATTTCTCCTCTAAGGTCTGCTTCTATCTCTTTTCTTCACCCGCCTTTCTCCCAAATCTAGGAACCATCGACACTCCATCGGCAAAAATTATCAATCACATTCACCTCCACGTTCACCCCCAAAAGCTGAACCATCGGCGATCTCCGACGTGATCCCACCTGTCGCTGTCGATTCCATCTGCGCTCCGGACTCCAATGTATAGCCACGTCATCGGTTCTTCACTTCTCGGTCTTGAATCAGTGATTTATCGCATTATAATGATATGTGATTATATTTTAGAAACAACATAATTGAGTAAAAGTAAAAAAATGATATATAAGATTATACGTGAGGTTCGCGATTTATAGATATTTTTGCTTATTTGTTTTTGAACGGCAAAAAACTATATATAAAAATCCAACACGCAAATGTTGGTTTTTATATAAATAATTAAAATATATAATTAATAATGTAAAATAAATATTCTAAATGTACCTTTGATTGTATTTGAAGGAATAATAGAATTTACCAGTCGTTATTTTAATTTTAAAAGATTAACCTTACTTCAAAAGGGTTCATCAATGAAGACCCATCATTTTCAAAAACCCCAATTTTTTATTCTAAATTGTTACAAATTTCAACGCTTCTCATAGATAACTTTATCATGAAGCACTTTGACAAGTATTTATTACTCATAAATATCGGGATAAATACAAATTTAACAAAATGATTTTTAAAAATTAGCGTAAACAGTGGCAGACGCAGACTATTTTAGTAGGGGTGTCCCTCATACTTCAAGCAGGTGCACCTAATAGAAAAAATTAATTTTTTTTTTTTTTTTTTACATTACGAGCCGGAAATTGAGTAGTGGTCTGGGACCCCAAATTCTCCACATAGGTCAGCCACTGAGCGTAAATGATCTCACATTTTTGTATTTATCAAAATAAAATAACCATAAATTCAAATCTGAAATATGTATGTTTAGATTTTAGAAATAGAAAAATTGGATAATTGCATTATATTCTCGAAGTTAAATGGTTGTTTTATAATCATCTCTATATATTTTGTAAAATTATGTATAAAATATCTAATGTTTGGTTCTGAACGAATAATACAGGTAAAGTTGATGGGATTAACAGACATATTAGTTTCACCACACGGCGCACAACTGACTAATATCTTCTTAATGGATAGAAACAGTAGTGTGATGGAGCTTTACCCAAAGGGTTGGCTCAAATTAGCCGGTGTCGGTCAATTTGTCTACAAATGGATAGCTAGTTGGTCTGGGATGAAATATGAAGGGTCATGGCGAGACACAGATGGCGAAAAGTGTCCCTTCCCTGATGATGATCGTCGTTGTATGTCCATCTATAAGAATGGTAGAATTGGATACAACTCGACTTATTTTCGTGAATGGACATCCAAGGTTCTTAATGAAGTTAAAATCAGAAAATTTGAAGAGGCCTCAAAAGGAATCATAATTCCTACCAAGTGTGCTTGTAGCTAATATGTACAATTTTCAATACATAAATTATAAGTTCTTTTAACATCATTGTTTTGAATTTGAGCATTCATGCTTTGAGGAAAGTGTATACTATTTTTCAAAAAACTTAGTGGTATGCTTTTAATGGCGCAGGAAGATTTGGTTAGTAAACAAAGTATCGTATCACATGATTTCATATATTAATTTCAAAACAATTAAAATTATGTAGCTTAAATGACTGAAATATTTATGGAATGATTACATATGGAAAAGAGTTTATGTTGTGCAAAGTTGTTCTATGAATTGATTCGTAGCATGCGTTTGTTGTGAAAGTGAATTGCAATAAAAGATTCACAAGCTATGGGGTACTCTATGCAAGAGTGCGAGTCCAACATTTACGAAATTATTATGAAACATGGAGGTTGTGGATGTCAATGAATTTTTTTTCATTGAATATTCATGTACACAAACTGGATAAAAGGACTTGGGTGAGAAAGTTATGTATGATAATTGTATTACCTTTCTTTCAATTCAGGAAACCAACTTATAGCCTCTTGATGTGGTTTCTATTAGATACATGTCGGGAAATGTTTATTATGATTTTGCTAGTAGTTCTTCGCGAGTTCGCTCCGGTAGATTTCAGTTATATACTTATTAGGTTTAAACTCATGTATTACACGGTTGCTAAATTATAAAAACATATTCTATTTTTTAAAATCATAGTTTTGTACGGTGCTGCTTTGACAACAAATATTGAAATAACATACAAGTTAAAACTTATTACTCAATAAACTTGGGGGTTGTTTGTTTGCCTCTTAATTGGCTCTAAAAAATGCAGATTCAGTCCATTTGTTAGTATCTTATTTTCTGCCTCTTAATATTTCAAAAGCCTCTTAATATTTCGGACATGAGATTGTATTTGAAAAAGAAAAAAGGCGTGTATTCTTATTTTGCCCTAAGCGACTTCCCTCTTCTCTTTTCTATTTCATACGACCGACCCCTCTTCCCTCCCAACACACTACGATTACCTGTAATCTTTTGCCGCCATACGCTCCACCTCCGTCAGCCGCTACCATCGCTGCCCTTCGGAACTCCGGCGCCACCCTCCCATACCTTCGGTGCCAGCCTCCCACGCATACGGCGCCACTGTCGCACATCAGAGGTCGGCTTCATGTATGTATCGTTTTTTATTTTTTCCTTTTTCTCTCCCCAAATACGATGAAATCCACGATTTCTGGGAGAAATCAATGTTTTCTTGCTGAAATCGATAATGAATCTGTAATTCTTGCTGGCATCTGGTATTTTTTTGCTGAAATCACCATTGTCAAATGTGTCGTTCACACAAATTGCTCCAATGTTCTGTTTTACTTAAATTGTTTTCAGGAAGTATGTTTTTATTTAAAGTGACACTAAATTGACATAAAGATTGATGCTTTTAATTTGGAATTGAGGAATTTTGATTACATATCCTTTGAGCAGAGATGGCAAATGCAATACCATGGCTGTTTTGGTCATTTTTTCCCGAAATAACTTTTCTTGATGTATTAATGTTGAAATCTGATGTGGTAATGTATGGGCACGAAAATCTGATCTGATGCTTATTATTATTATTATTTTTTTTCAAAATCACAACTCATATCATATGTGCTGATGTGCTTGTAGGGTTTAATTGGATTTCAATATAATTTTTAGGATTTGAAAATATTTATGTTTTATTTGGATTTGTGTTCATTTTGATGTATGTTCAATTTGGATTTTATATGATGTTTAGGTTTTTTTGAATAATTATTTAAGAAATTGTTTGGGTTTTATATAAACAAACATTTGAATTCACTAAAAAATAATACAGAAGGTTAATTTGGTTGGTTAATATTGTAGTTTATACAAGTGATAACAATTGGAGATTTTGATAAATGATCGATTCTAGTAACATACTTTGAAAAGTTGGTGATGGATTTGATATGCAGTTTCTATATATATGTTTAAAGTGTTTATTTGTTTCCTTGTTGAATTTGGATTTGTAGGTTGCAACATACTTTGAAAAGTCGGTTGCAAGTTTGTTATCATTTATATCTCAACATTCAATGTCAAATATTTTGTTTTTTAACTTTGAAAACCTTAAGATGTAAAAAATGATGTTATTTTTGTAAATATATATCTCAAAAAGATCATTATAAACTATTGAAGATAAATTTTAATTTATGTTAATTTGGATTTTATATGGTGTTATATATATATATATATATATATATATATATATATATATATATATATATATATATATTCAGCAAAAAATAATAAAAAAGGGTATAATGGTCATTTTGATAATTCAACACAACAATTCAAAGGTTCCAACCAATCAACATTTTAAAAATTCAGATCTTAAAAATTCAGATCCTGCCAAACAGCCACTTAGTTGTGTCTTTGTCTTTATCCAATGGTGCTTGAATTAAAAACCATTTGCAAAAGTCTATAAGCAATTAAGATTGAAATGACACTTTATGTGATACGCACTATACTTGGTTACATATACAATAAATTAACCCTTATCCTATTTCATAACTCGAAAACCAGGACCGACCTTCTTTTATGATATGTACACAAATTAATCAGATGAAGGTTGAAAGTCTAAAATCTATGTCAAACATAGATTGATATATTAGACATTAAATCTATTATGCCTTTTACCGAAAACATACATGAACCAAAAAACTGACAAACTTCATTTCTTTTGCAAACTTGATTTAGCCAAAATATCCATCTCATTATCTTCTCCAATTTGCCTATTTTGCCACTGAGATGTGGCAGAAGAAAAGTTTACCCCCAACAAATATACAAACATGTAGTTTAGCTCCACCAACACTACTAATTACACCAAAAACATTGCAAATTCAGCTTCAAGATATGAAGAGGGGCAAAAATGTCCTTTGGCTCCACTACCTAAGGGTAAGCCCATCTTGTAAAAGTTGACAACAAAAAATACAAGTAAAATATGATGTGCAAATGTAAGATAACGTGTCTTTTTTGTTATGTAGATTCAAAGTCTCTCCAACCTATGTTGGAACATGCTCTACACATGATCAAACATGCACTAATATTCACAGTAAAAGAAAGAACATGCAATCGGAAGATAGGACAACTTTCTATGTATTGCTCTGCTCATTCATGTGATAGTTACTTAACCTTTAAATGCAAAATAAAATAAAATAAAATATAGTGAAATTTAGTAAAAGATGACAATTTCCCATCTTTTGGTGACGGAAATAAGAATGAAAGAAAGTAGTTGAAGTAACACTTAAAAAGTAAAATTTCCTATGCATAACCTATTGTATTGTCTGAGAAGTTGTTAGGTAGTCAACATGGACTACTTCTTCAAAAACATTGTAAAATTCTAACTAATTTTATATTGGGCTAATGTCATAAAAACCCTCAAGTTTTTAGGGTTTTGTCGGTTTTGCCCAAAGTTGAATTTTATGTTTGTTTTTATCCTAACATTTTCCAAAAAGTGTTCGGTTTTACCCTTTTACCGGTGATAACAGGTTACCATTATATTAACTTCGCAAAAAACAAAAACCCTTAAGTTTACAGTTTTTTTACGTTTTTGCCCTTAAGTTTATAATTTTTTTTACACTTTTACCCTATGTATTTTTTTTTATATTATACGTATTCAAGCAGAAAAATCATATGAATATGTATATTATGCAAAAAATATACTTAGGGTAAAAGTGTAAAAAAAATTATAAACTTAAGGGTAAAAATGCAAAAAATGGTAAACTTAAGGGTTTTTTTTTGCGAATTTAGTATAATGGTAACCTAGAAAACCTGTTATCACTGGCAAAAGGGTAAAAACGAACATTTTTCGAAAATGTTTGGGTAAAAACGAACATAAAGTTCAACTTTGGGCAAAACCGACAAAATCTTGAAAACTTGATGGTTTTTATGACATTAACCCTTTTTTATTTACATATATTAAATATTTTAAAAATCTCTTAGGTATATTTTACTATTAAAACAAAATAATATGATATTTCTGATAAAAAAAACATTATCATTAAGATTTAAATAAGTAAAAATAGGGTTAATGTCGATATCAATAATTGACCTATTATATTTGGAGAAAATTATAAAAATAGCCAATTTTCTCCATTACTTTGTAGAAAATAGCCAAAACAACCAACATTAAAAAAATAACCATCTAAATCACAGATGGATTAAGCTCGTCTACGATTTCGCCCATTGATCTGCGAATATACAAGTTGGTAAAGTACGGATGCGCATTATGAGTTGTACGTTCACAAATAATTTTATTATTTTTTTTAGTTTTTTTTCCCGGTAAAAATACCCTCACGCCTTACTAAAATCACAGATGAAATTAGTTTATTTGTGATTTTCTCTGAAGTTCATATGTGATTTTGTGCAATTTTATTTATTTATTATTTTGATTACGAAATTGATAGGGTTTGACTATGAAACAACCTTATTATATATAATGTCTTGAAAAAAAGTATCACTTTAGTTGTTATTTCTTTGGAAAATTTGTTTAAAACCTCTCTAATAAAATGAATGAATATTTTGTTTGCGTTGTAACCGGTGGGAGGTGGAAAGTTGTGGAAACAAATCTTGAATATGTATGTTCACAGGGAGGTATTTCTGAATTCGTTTTGATATTTTTTTTAGTATATTAGTTATAATGATTTTATATCTTTGGTGAAAATGAAAACCGGTTTGTTAGACAAATATAAAATTAGTCTTCATTTCCATCATCCTGAATTGAATCATTTTATAGCTATGTTGATGACATTGGTGTTAGAATGTTGATCAACGTAATCAAATTAGTTGGAGGAAGGTATGTGAAAGTGTTTTGTGGTGGTGATGAAGGTGATGCGGTTACGGAGGATGGCGAGAGAGGAAGTAAGCTGGTTGCTAACTTATGCAGCGATAAATGGAGCAACAGCCCAATAGATACTTTCATGACTCCTAGTGTACCTCAGTTTCATCGTGTTGCTGAAAATGTTAATGTGAGGTGTTCACCTATTCACTATGTGGATGCTAAAAATTACAAGTACATTGGTGATGATGATGTTGATACATATCTTAACAACGTGGGCGGTTGTTATGTTGACGTTCCCCAACTAGAAGTTAAAGTTACGAATAGGGGTGGAATAGATAATAGTAAAAAGAAAAAAGTTATGATTCAGAAAGATGAAAATCTACATGGTTACGGGGATTTTGTTGATGTTGTTGATGTAGCTTTAGATATAACTGACTTAGAAAGCAATTTTGATGGAGATGAGTTGGGTGATGAATGTAAAGCTAAGTTTCCCGATAACATATTTTACGATATGTCCCCTTTACTAACATGTCCAGTTGATGTTAATAAAGATATCCCATCACAGATGGTAGACCTCAATCAAAAGATTGAATGTATTCGTATATTTAATAACAAAGACCTTCTAAAATGGACGATTGGGAAAAAATGTCTTCAAGAAGGTTTTTAGACGAAGACAAGTAGACCGACCAAATCAAAGTATGAGGTTGTATGTGTTAGGAAAATTTGTTCTTGGTTACTAAGAGCAAAAGGAATTAAAATTTTGGCGGACTTTTCCAAGTAAATAAATTTGTTGACGTACACACATGTTCTTCAACAATGTTGCAACCTAATCATCGACAAGCAAGCAAACATGTTTTGGCTGAATATCTTGTTGATGTTTTGGCTGAAGATTATAGTAAAGTATATCAGGGACAAGATATTATTAACGATATGAATGCTCAGTTGAAAATCAGTATCTCATACCATCAGTCTTGGTGTGCGAAGCAATATGCACTGTTGTTGTTAAGGGGTACGAAAGAGGATTCTTTTACCAAACTTTCGGCTTATTTCCGCAATTTGGTCAAACATAATCCCGACATGGTGACACATATTCAAACATATGGTGATGATCGATCACAGGGAACTATAGGGGTTGAAAATGTTTCTAGTGAGGAGTCAAAATGGTATGAGTCTGTAAGGAGTCAAAATCCAAATGATTTCGACTCTCTATGTATTTGTAAGGCACTGTTTGTATTCGAAGCTAGAATGTTTAGTCCTTGTATTTTTTGTTGAGTCTATTGTACCTTATAAATAGGGTAAGTACTAGAGTAGAGGGTAACTTTTGTGTTCTTCCGATTGTAAAACAATCTCGATATCAGACTTAATACAAGCCAACTAGATTATATTTACATCATGTGTTCTTAAGTGTTCTTCTTGAATTGATTGTGTTTGTAATCAAACCTAGCACACATCAATTGGTATCAGAGCAGGATTTATCCAATCTATTGAAGTTTTCTCTGTTTTTTCATTTTTTTTTGTATCATTTGTTCTGATTCAAAATATTCCACAATTTGAATCAGAAAACTTGTTTCAATTGATTGTTTTGTTTTGATTTTGCACTCTTTGTGTTAGATCTATTGATTATTGATCAATATTTGTTTGATTATCCTTTCATATATCTCTTTTTGAATCTAAAATCTCATTCATCTGTACAATAATGGCGAACTTTAACTTGAACACTATGTCGAGTTTCTCACACTTGCTCGGATCATCAACTATGATTCCAATGCTTATTCCAAAATACTACGAACAGTGGACCGACAGAATGGATGACTATCTGAATGGAATAGATGAAGATATTTGGAGATCAGTCAAAAGTGGTAATTTTCGTACCGACATGCTTGAAAATGTTGGAACCATTGGTTCTTCTGCTGATATGATTTTGCAAAGGGACAAAATGGAGGCGAATGACAAGAAATGTCTACATGAACTACTCTTCCACCAACAGTTTACAATTACGTCCGAAGTTGTAAAACTGCAAAGGAGATTTAGGACACCTTGAAAGAAAAATATCAAGGCAATGAGAAGACGAAGAAAAGTTTTGTGAAGCAGTGTTTGTTGGAACTGGCTGAGTCCAAACAAAAGGACAATGAATCAATTGAGTCTTTCTATGATCGTTTGAACGAACTGATATTCAAATGTCTCAATACGGTGTTACTCGTTCGTCTTTGGAGTTCAATCTTACTTTTCTGATGGGATTGAAAAAAGAGTGGAGAAACATTACCCTCATGAACAAAACTCAAGAAAGTTTCGATGGTTATTCGTTGGCGAGTCTGTATAATGTTTTGAAAGCTCATGAAAATGAGATAAATGAAATTGCTAAAGAAGGAAAGTTAAGTTTGGGAGGACCATTGGCACTGATGTCGAAAGTGACTACCAAGGAATCTGAAGTCGAATCTGCTGAAGATACTAATCTTGAGGAAGAAGGTTTTCTGTTTAATTCTGATGATGAAGCTGTGGCTTATCACTCAAACAAAAAAGTGAAGAAATTCTTCAAGAAGCCTTTCAATATGATGTTCAAGAATAATAATGAGTTTTAGGGGAACAGTTTGACTGGAAAGAATACGAAGGTTGAGTCGAAAGAGGAAAAGAAAGAAATAAAGAACTTGGTTGGGAAGAAGGAGCTGAAGCTAAAAGGCGAATCTGGTTACAATTGTAACTATTGCAATGGGTCAAACCATCTAGCAAAGGACCGTATGCTTAGAAAGAAGGAGAAAGTCAAAGATGAAGCATACTATGCTAAAAAAATAGAAGAAATTTGTGCTCGAACAAAGAAAAATTTCTTGATGGCTAGAGGAGGAGATAAGGAAGAGGGCATTTATCAGATATTGTCATCTGGTTCAGATGATGAAGAGATGTGAAATCCTACGCACGGAGCTATGTATGCACAATATAAAAAAGGTGATTATAATGAGGAAAAGATCTCAGGAAGATGTTTCATCACAAAAAGTGCTGACAAATCTCCTATGACAGCGAAGGTACGTGATCTTCTTGTATTTCTTAATATTCGTTCGAATACTTATCATGCAGTTTTTTTAACAGAATTTGATGATACTTTTTCTTATCTTAATATATGTTGATTTCCACGAGTAAAGAAGTTGAAAAATTGAAATCATTGCTATATGATGTTCGAAACAAATTGGAAGTAAAGAAGAGTGTCATTGAGATTTTAGAGCTTAAAATTAGAATTGTTACAGTAGATAGAGATTTTGTTAGGACATATAACATGTTGTCAGTCAAACAGAGGAATATTTACTATAATTCAGCTAAACGCTTATATGCAAAATTGATTGAGTGGCATCATTCGTCTAACATATGCAAAGAACCGCATCCAAAGTTGCTTCTTTTTTGGCTTATAATAGAGAAAAGATAGATGAAACTTCTTATGATTGTCAAAAGAAGATATCTGAATATGATAAAATGCCTAATGATTAATATGCATATGGAATAGTTAAGATTGATGATTACTTGAATGTTGATGATCTTATGCATATTGTTAATGAAACTTTAACTAAAAATGAACAAGTCAAGATTTTGAACATGATTGAGAAGTTGACATTTGATTCTTAACCATATTTTGTTAATATCGAAGATTATTCTGATAATATCAGTGAAATTGAGGCTGAGGAGAGTGTAGGTTGCTCACAATTGTCTGTTATTTATGTCAATTTGATGGCTAAAGGAAAGAAAAATGTCATGATTCAATGTCGAAAGTAAACAATGATCGATCTTCCACATCCAAAGTCTATGATCCTCTTGATCATGTTGTGGTTGAAGACTATATGAGTGATGAGGATAATGTTTCGAATGATAAACCTATTCCTAGAGTTGTAGTTGAACAAGTCTTCGAGGAAACAAAGGAGTACATAAAGGTGTTGAAAGATAAAGGAAAACATTATCTGGAATCAAATTCGGTGGTATATCCAAGGTTTAAGGATACATATGAAGTTTTTTTTTTCTAAGCAAATCTTTGTCACCTCAGGAAATGGTGATAAGGTGGATCTTGAATTGAACAAAAACTCAACACATTTTCAAAAACAAAAACCAAAATGTTTTTGGGCAGTGAAGATTGAAAAGTCTGTTGTGAAAAATAAAAATAAAGAAAAAGATGTCAACTCTTTACCTAATGATTCAGAACATCAGAAGGTGAAAACACAAACTTTTTAAAGGAAATTTAGTAAAAGTGTCTTGTGAGGAAGGTGTTTCGAAATCAAAAACACGAAACAAAGCCTATTGGAAAAATGTAAAAGCTTTTCATAAACAAAAGGTTTTTAAGAAAAAATCTTCTGAAAATGTTCAGACACTTTCTCAAAATAAAACGACATTTCAAAACAAACAGTCTCAAAAGCAAAGTGGTTTTTAAAAGAGTCGAACCAATGTTCAAAATCAATTTCGACCCCATAATTTTCAAAATCTTGGAAATGCAATCTATGTTCAAAACCATAATCAAAGAAATTTTGGTCAAAAATATGGAGATGGACGTTTTGTTCAAAACAATGAACAAAGGAATTTTGTTCAAAATAATGGATGAAGGAATTTTAGTCCAACTCATGATCAAAGAAGTTTTGATCAAAATCAAAAACCTTTCAACAAAATGGTGTTGGTTATCATAATCAATACCAAAATCGTTTTCAAAATCAACCCAAAAGGTCATTTCCAAAACGAGAATTTGAAAAATTGGAAGTTAAAGGAAAGCAATGTGAACCTCTCAAACCTAAAAATCCACATTTTCCAAATCCTGATTCGAAACAGAAAATGAAAGCATCATTTTCAAAAGGAAGAAGTGATGTAAGGAACATCAATTACTGGATTGAGGGAAAATGAAAACAATACCAGCCAGGAAAGTATTCTCAATAGCAAATTCAATCTACTTATGAGAAGTATTTGGATGATTCGATGTGTGGAAGTACTTCGTCTCAAGAATATACTCCTGTAGTGCAAAAGTGGAAAGAAATTTAAAAGAAGAAAGTTGAGGGACTTCAGAAAAAGGATGAAAGAGTGAAAGTTAATGGTGAACCTTTCCCATTAAATGATTACATTTTGATGCCTAAAGCCGATGAAATTAACTTAATTTACAGTTTCAAATCGAAAGTTCGTAGTTGGGTTATAGGTCTGTAGTTGCATAATGTGTTTCAAACTAATGTCCAAGGACCTAAAAGGTCTTGGGGACCTAAATTCTTCTAAATGATTGCATGTTTTTTTTATGATGAGCAACATGACGAAAACTGGTATATTGATAGTGGATACTCACGTCACATGACTGGGAGGAAGGGGAATTTGCATGACTCTCGAAAGTTGGACAGTGCTGGAGTTGTAAAGTTTGGAAACAACAAGTGTAAAGTCAAAGGATACAAAAAATTAATGAATGGGAAATTCACGGTGAATCGAGTAACATATGTTGAAGGCTTAAAGCATAATCTGATTAGTGTTTCACAACTGGTTGTTGCCATTGGAAATCAGGTTATATTTGATTAGGAAGGAAGTATTATTTCAAACAAGCAAATGAAGGAAATTATACTAAAGTCAAAACAAAAGGGAGATATATTCACTCTCGACTTGAAACCAATTGTGGGTGTACCTTCTGTGTGTTTGCTTTCGAAAGCATCCTCTGATGTCAGCTGACTATGGCATCGACGTCTTTCCCATATTAATTTAAAAATATTAACAAACCTGTTTTAAATGATCTTTTTCAAGGTTTACCTATCTTAAAATTTTATAATGATTCGTTGTGTGCGGCATTTGAACATGGAAAGCAACATCGACAAGGTCATCCAATCGTAATAGATTCAAAAATCATTGAAGCTTTGAAACTTCTCCACGTTGACTTATGTGGACCTTCGACTGTTTAAACTATCAATAAGAAGTACATATGGGTCATTGTTGATGATTTTTCAAAGTTTTACTTGGTTTTTTTCGACAGAAGTTTGAAACTGCACAAGTGATTATTGACATTATCAAGAACATACATTTGAGTATAATAAAGAAAGTTCGGAGAATAAAGAATGATAATGGATCAACATTCAAGAATCGAATTCTAGATTCAGTCTTAACTAAGTTGGGAATATCACACAACTTTTCGTCTCCTTACACATCGCAAAAAATGGCATTGCCGAAAGGAGAAATCGTTCTTTATTTGAAGCTGCAAGAAAAATGCTTACTTATGTGAACTTGCCTCAATATCTTTTGGTAGAAGCTGTTTCAACTGCTTGTTTCACACAAAATTGTTCTTTTATTCGTCGTTGTTTTAATATTACACCTTATGAAATAATAAACAAGAGGAACCTTAACGTTAAATTCTTTCATTTTTTTGGTGCAGATGCTTCATCATGAATCTCAAGGATAATCTTTCTAAATTTTAGTTGAAAGCTGATGAAGGAATTTTCTTGGGATATTCACACAACTTTGTTGCCTACAGGGTGTTGAACAAACGAATGAGAACGACTGAAGAAACTTTCAATCTTACATTCGATGACTATTACGTCAAAAGTGTCGAACAATCTTTCGTTTAAAAGCCTATACTGGCTGAAACAAATGTTGAATCTGAAATCATGAATTCAATGATATTGATCTTGATTTGATTTTTGGAATTCCTGATAGGGCCATTGATGCTGAAAACCATGTGTAACATCTATAAAATTCATAACAATTTAAAACTTTTTCAAACATCCAAAAACCATTATTTATTAAAAAATGTTTTCAAAAGAATTTCATATCAGAGAATCCCAGAAATCAAAATCATAAAATGTGAGTAGGTGCATGATCATGCCTTCGCCTTCCCACGATCATCCGAAGTACCTGAAACAAAATCCAAAATTATAAGCGCACAGCTTAGTGAGTTCCCCCAAAATACCAACGCCATACAAACCAAAACAATATCATAACGAACAACATGCATATAGAGTCTTCAGCATGACTGGACCGCCTCACCGACGTTTAACCTATCTGTAACGCCCGCAGATCCGGGTTAGTCAATTTAGAGGCAATAGGGGTCGTAAACGAATTTTCGACAAAATATTAATTAGAATAAATAATTTGAACTAAGTTGTAGTAGATGTCACAAGGTTTCCGTGCATATAAAGAACGCTAAAATCCGAGTTATAACGAAGAAGTTATGACCCGTCGAAGTTTCGCGTCGGAACCGGCACGACACCGGGAAGCGTAAATAGTGAATTTACGATAGAGTGAGTTTTAGCCTTAGCGCTCTAAACGAAAGTCGTAGAATATGTTAAACTAAGAGCATCGATAAAAAGAACGTCCAAATCTGACTTCGTATGAAGAAGTTATGATTTTTCGAAGTTTCGGATTAGCACTGTACAGCCCGAAATTCGAATAATAGAACGAGTGATTTTTAGCCGACATGACCTAAACGAGAATCGAAGATCTCGTTAAAAGTAGCGTAACAAGAAAAAGATGGGCGAAAACGGACGTTGGATGAAGAAGTTATGAGAATTTAACGGAACAATCCTGTCCCGACCTGTTAATAATATAAATTTTAAAATAAGGTCAAAATTAGCCAACGTAGTCTAAACAAAAGTTGTAGAGTACCTTCCCACCTTCGCGTGTATATAAAGAACGTAAAAAACGGAGCTCGTACGCGAAAGTTACGAATTTTTAAAGTTGAAGCATGAACTTGCGAAGTTGATGCATGAAATTATGACGTGGCTCAATCAGGTCCGTTGCTTGTTGATCACGGTCTAGTCTTCAGATTCGGACACCTATACTTCAGACGCCCAACGTAGCCAAGAAGCGCCTCGCGTACAAGGAGGGAGCGTTGTGCGTACGCCAAGCCTTCTGCGGTCCGAAAAGCAGCCACGATGCACCATCAACGAAGCGACACATCTCAAGAAGAACGCGCCGCGTCCGAGGCTACGCCCCACGTAGTCTGAGGACCTCTGGCCTATAAATTGAATGCGAGATTTCCCGAAATTTCACACCTTTTTCACTTCTCTCTCTAACTTCTTTCTCTCTCTAACCCATTCCAACCCCTCTAAATCCTAGATAAAAACCCCTAGCACCCTAAGGAAGCCTCGAGGCTCCCGGAGTCCCGAGAAAAAGAGTCTTTCGGTTTCGAAAAGTTGCTCGAAATAAAGCCCGGTTTTCTCTAAAATCCGCTATAAGTGAGCTACGCTTACGCAACTTTTAATATAGCTTTCAAATAATTATAGGGATGTTATTAGGTCCTTAAAATAATTATTTGGGCTATTATTATGAGTTATATTGAGTGTTATCAACGCTTATATAATAATAATAATCAGACTATTAATTTGTCGCGGTTATCGTTAGACTAAACCCTAGTGGTATTGGTACTAGGTTTTATCGAAGGAAAATTGTTTTGAGAGTATCGAAGCGCTGTCCGAGTGCTGAGTCACCACCTTTCAAGTTAGTGCATAGTCCCTTTCATCTTACACATAGATATGAAGTATTTTATTGAAACAACCCAAAAATACGACCCGAAAATTTCATTTTTAATATAACCAAAAATCATAAAACAGAGTATATCATCATAAAATCATGTGATGCAAATCTCAAAACCATACTAAAATACAAATGAGAAAGCGGTGTCACGACTGTATCAAAACATATCTAAGATAGATGATCAACTCCCAGGATAAAAACTATAGCTGTGGTGTGTGCGATGCCATCATCCCGAACTCTTCCCTTTGCTTGCGGAAGTACCTGAAACCAAAACTGAAACTGTAAGCACGAAGCTTAGTGAGCTCCCCCAAACTACCACATACCACACAATAAGATAAGCACATACTGGGCCTTGCCCACTGCATCGGATCGAAGTCCGGCTAACCGGGGCCTTGCCCCCTACATCGGACCGAAGTCCGAAGCTGACTGGAACATCGGGCCGAAGTCCGAAGCTGACTGGGACCTTCGTCCCCTACATGGAACCGAGTCCGAAGCTGACTAGGAC
Source organism: Lactuca sativa (assembly GCF_002870075.4). NCBI lineage: Eukaryota > Viridiplantae > Streptophyta > Magnoliopsida > Asterales > Asteraceae > Lactuca > Lactuca sativa. The sequence continues at coordinate 254,401,713 of NC_056627.2, forward strand.
ATCGGACTAAAGTCCGAAGCTGACTGAGACATCGAACCGAAGTCCGAAGCTGACTGGAACCTACGTCCCCTACATCGGATCGGAGTCCGAAGCTGACATCGGACCAAATTCCGAAGCTGACTGGGACCTTGTCCCCTACATCGGATCGAAGTCCGAAGCTGACTGAACATAGCATAAACATATCATCTAGCATAAACACATCATCTAACATAAACACATAACCCTGTCTGAACCACGAAGGCATCAAACATACTAACTACTACATCGGACCGAGGTCCGAAGCTGACTGCTAGCTAAACGAGCCGACATTGTGGCCTTAGACCCGTTACTACTGGAAGGAAACTCACCTCGTGAACTGGCTGCTGTGTGTATGGTTCTGGAAGCTAACTGCTGCTGCTCCGATATCTCCCCGGCTACAAGGCCATAAACACACTCAATCAAATACTAAACACTGCACTGGGGTAAAATGACTCTTTTACCCTTGGTCAAAGTCAACTCTCCCGGTCAAAGTCAACCCTCTCGGTCAAAGTCAACCCACAGTTGACCTGACTTGCCGAGTTGGGCTGCCAACTCGCCGAGTCTCTAGTTCTCATTTCACAATCCCACTCGTGGCTACTCGTCGAGTATGGCATCGACTCGGCGAGTACTCTCTCGATCCAAAAACTCAGACAATCTGTATCCGACTAGCCGAGTCATATGAACAACTCGACGAGCTGTTCTTGAGCTTAAGGAGATTGCCTTGGACTCGCCGAGTTGTATGAACAACTCGTCGAGTCCCTCCATTACTAAGTTTGCTCTCCAACTCACTGAGTCCACTCTACTACTCACGGCTTCCACTCGACAATACTCAAAAAGGGGAAAAACGGGACTCACGACTTGACTCGCTGAGTCGTTCTTCCGACTCGCCGAGTCACATCCATGCATCTACTCTAAACTCGATTCTGCTTGAAACCATTGCATACAAATGATAGATCTGAGTCCAATAAGCTGATTCACCACGTAAAGTTTCCAACTTTACGTGTACATACACATGAAAAAGGAGATAAAGGCTAAAAAGGCACTTAAAAGGGTAGATCTAGGGTTATCATGCAAAATAGCTCCATAAAGACAATAGATCTGGGCTCTACAACTCCTAAATGAACAGATCTAAGGATATCTCGACATAATAGGGTATCTATACAATCATAAGGCTTGAGAAAAGCATCAAACTAGATCTAGAAGAGTTCTAATGGAGGTTTAAAGCATAAAACAGGAGGGAATCCGAAGAATACCTCAAAGAAATCTGATTTGCCCTTGAATCCTTGCTCTACACCTCTTCTCCTTGCTCCTTTCTTCTTCTCCTTCTTCAAGCCTTCAAAATTTAACACAAGAACACTTAGATTACTCAAGGATGGATTAGGGTTTTCTCACAGCTTTCTGAGGGTGAAGGAGGCGAGAATGGGGGCTATAAGGTGGATTAAATAGTGAGCAACCCGGGGATTTAGGGTTTCTTCCAGGCAGGCAGACTCGCCGAGTCCCGAATATGGACTCGCCGAGTCGCCGACTAACACGTGCTCGAAATCCCGTCCCTACTTGGCGAGTCAGGCTATGAACTCGCCGAGTCCCTCTTGCAAACTTCTAATTAAATACTATGGAATCATCATACCGGCGATGGGTCGTTACAATTCTCCCCCACTTGGCTCAGACTTCGTCCTCGAAGTCTGCTACGGCTGAATCTGCAAATATCTCCGGATAGTGCTCTCTCATCTCCTCCTCAGCCTCCCACGTCCACTCAGACCCTTCCGGTGCTGCCACTGCACCTTCACTAACTGAATTTCCTTGTTCCTCAAGGTCTTTGTCTTCCGATCCAGAATCGCGACCGGCCTCTCAATATAATTCAGGCTGCTATCAACCTGAATATCCTCTAGGGGAACGACTGCTGACTCATCCACCAAACACTTCCTCAATTGAGACACATGGAAAGCTTTGTGGATTTGACTAAGCTCCTTAGGAAGATCTAACCAATAAGCAACCCGACCCACCCGAGCCAAAACCCTGAAAGGACCAATAAACCTGGGACCCAACTTACCCCTCTTCCAGAACCTGATAACACCCTTCCAAGGTGAGACCTTCAGAAGGACCATATCACCCACCCGGAACTCCAAGTCTGAACGCCTCCTATCGGCGTAACTCTTCTGCCGACTCTGCGTAGTCTGCAGTCTACTACGGACCTGCTGGATCAACTCGGTCGTCTTGAGCACCACCTCTGTGCTTCCAATGACTCGCTGACCTACCTCGCCCCAACAAATCGGGGTCCTGCACTTCCTCCCATAAAGCATCTCAAAGGGAGGTCGATCAATGCTCGCATGATAACTGTTGTTATACGAAAATTCCGCTAACAGAAGGTACTTATCCCAACTGCCACTGAAGTCTAGAACACATGCCCTGAGCATGTCCTCGAGAGTCTGAATCGTCCTCTCACTCTGCCCGTCCGTCTGAGGGTGGAAAGCGGTGCTGAAATGAAGACGAGTACCCATCTCGTCGTGAAACCGCTTCCAAAATCTGGATGTAAAACGGACATCTCGGTCTGACACCACCGATACCGGCACTCCATGACGTGCCACGATCTCACGCACATAGATATCAGCCAACTTTTCTGCCGATATACTCTCCTGGATCGGGATAAAATAAGCACTCTTCGTCAACCGATCCACTACTACCCATATCGAATCCACTCCTCGAGCGGTTCTGGGAAGCTTGGTGATAAAATCCATGGTGATGTCCTCCCATTTCCACACAGGAATGTCTAACGGCTGCATCTTGCCGTGAGGCCTCTGGTGCTCCGCCTTGAGCTTCCTGCAGGTCAGGCACCTCTCAACATACCAAGCGACATCCCGCTTCATGCAGGGCCACCAATAATCTGGTCGAAGATCTCCATACATCTTCGTCGCCCCTGGGTGAATGGAAAATCGAGACTTATGAGCCTCGTCCATCAACACCTGCCGTACTCCTCCCCAGTACGGTACCCACACTCTCCCATGAAGTGTCAGCAATCCCCGACTGTCATAATCAAACGAAGATGCTCGGCCCACTATCCTCTCACACTTCTGCCTCTCCTCCTTGAGGCCCTCAACTTGAGCCTCCCTGATCCGTTCCAACAACGGAGTAATCACTGGATGGTAAATGATCTCACAATCATAATCCTTCAGCACATCCAACCACCTCCTCTGTCTCATGTTCAGACTCGACTGATCCATAAGGTATCTCAAACTCTTGTGATCCGTGTAGATAGTACAACGGACCCCATAAAGATAATGCCTCCAAATCTTGAGGGCAAACACAACCGCCCCCAGCTCTAAATCATGGGTAGGATAGTTAGCCTCGTGAGGCTTCAACTGTCTCGAGGCGTAAGCTATCACATGGCCTCGCTGCATCAACACTGCTCCCATACCTGTGATTGAGGCATCACAGTAGACTACGAAGTCCTCTACTCCCTCTGGCAAGGTAAGGATCGGAGCCTTGCACAATCTCTGTCTGAGGGTCTCGAACGCTGCCTGCTGCTCAGGCCCCCAACGAAATATCACCGACTTCTTGGTCAGTCGGGTGAGCGGCACTGCTATCTTGGAGAAATCCCGAATGAATCTCCGGTAATACCCTGCCAGTCCTAGGAAGCTCTGAATCTCAAATGGAGACTTCGGGACCTTCCACTGCATCACGACCTCTATCTTGGCCGGATCCACCAAAATACCCTTATGGTTGACGAGGTGACCAAGGAACTGCACCTCGCGCAACCAGAACTCACACTTGGAGAACTTTGCGAAAAGTCTCTCCCTCCTCAAAACTTCCAGCACCTCCTTCAGGTGCTCCTCGTGCTGCTCCTGCGTCTTGGAATATACCAAGATATCATCTATGAATACTATCACTGACCGATCCATCATCGGCCTGCACACGCGATTCATGAGATCCATGAACGCGGCTGGGGCATTGGTGAGCCCAAATGGCATCACCACAAACTCATAATGACCATACCTGGTCCTGAAAGCAATCTTCTGCACATCCTCATCCCTAACCCGCATCTGATGATACCCGAAGCGTAGATCGATCTTGGAGAACCAAGACGCTCCCTGAAGCTGGTCAAACAAATCATCTATCCTCGGAAGTGGGTAACGGTTCTTCACCGTCACCTTATTCAACTCCCGATAATCTATACACATACGATGCGACCCATCCTTCTTCCTCACAAACAGGATCGGCGCTCCCCAAGGCGAACTGCTCGGCCGAATGAAACCCTTGTCTAGCAGCTCCTGCAGCTGCGTAGACAACTCCTGCATCTCAGGGGGAGCTAGGCGATACGGTGCCTTGGCTATCGGAGCCGCACCAGGAATCAGGTCGATCCTAAACTCAACCTGCCTCTCAGGAGGTATCCCCGGTAAATCCTCGGGAAATACATCCGGAAAGTCTCACACTATCGGAACATCGTTCACTGTCGTCTTACCCTTTTCCCGGGCATCCAAGACATAAGCTACATAACCAACGCAACCCTGCTGAAAATATCGCCTCGCCCTTGCGGCGGAACAAAAGGTCGGTCCGCGCTGTGGCCTCTCTCCCTGAATCACTAACTCTCCCCCACTGGGAGTGCGGACCCTCACTAGCTGAAGCTCACAATCAATCACCGCCCCATTGGGGCTTAGCCAATCCATGCCCACAATAACCTTATTCCCTCGCAGGGGAATAAGAACTAGGTCCACCGAAAACTGCTCATCAAACAACTGAAGAGAACACCCTCTATGCACTTTGCCGAACCTCACGGTCCTGTCATCTGCTATCTCAACCTCTAATGGACAATCCAGCTCCCCTGGAGCTTTGCTAAATCTCTTGCTAAGCGCAAGCGATACGAATGATCGGGTAGCCCCCGAATCGAATAATACCATAGCAGAAATGTCGTTCACAGAGAACGACCCTATATAAAACATGCAATCATAAGCAATAATCAATCAATAAAATAAAGAGATGAAGGGAAGATACATACCCGTCACCACATCAGGAGTCGCTCGCGCCTCCTTTGCTGTCATCTGAAACGCTCTACTCTTTGCCACTGGCGCCTCAGCTCAGCCCTGCTGGCCATCTATAATCCTCAAGGTAGCAGGGGCAGGTGCAACCACCTTCCCTACTGCAGCTAAACTCGGACACTGGGACTTTTTATGTCCCCTCTGATTGCACTGAAAGCAAATCAGATCTGATGCTGCAACAGCAGTAGCAGGGGCCGTACAATCCCTGCTCAAATGCCCAGTCCGACCGCACTTGAAACAGCCGGAACTCCCTGCCTTGCACACCCCATCGTGCATCTTCCCACACCTGCCACATCGACTGTGGCTCGGCTGGGACCTGGACTTGTGATCAGAAACCTTGGGCTTTTTGCCCGAACTGCCTGAACCCGAAACCGCCTCCGGTTTCCTCTTCTTCTCCATCTCGAGATCAATCTCCCTCTCCCGAGCCCTAGCAATCATGTCATCCAGCGTTTTACAGCTGGACCGGCTCACAAACTGGCGGATATTGCTTCGCAACATCTCATGATAATGGGCCTTCTTCATTTCCTCATCGACCGCATACTGAGGAACAAGAAGAGCCCTCTCCCTGAACTTGGCGGTGATCTCCGCCACGGTCTCTGTAGTCTGGGTGAGGTCCTGAAACTCTCTGGCTAGCTGCTGCACCTCAATAACTAGTGCAAACTCCGCCCTGAACCTGGTAGAGAAATCAGCCCAGGTCATGGCATCCAATGCTGCATCATCTCCCATAGTATGTCCGACCTCCTCCCACCAATCCCGTGCCCTGTCCTTCAGAAGACAGGACGCCAATCTGACCTTGTCCCCCTCGGGACACCTGCTAGTGCGGAATGCGTTGGCCACATCTGCCAACCATCTAGTACTCGCTATGGGGTCTCGCGCCCCATGATAGTCTAGAGCTCCACATGCCCTGAACTCCCTAAAGGTAAGTGTGCGCGACCCCATCATGGCCGCCACCTCGGCACGGAAGGTGCCCAATCTCTCATCCATCAGCTCTAGGATACCCTCCTTGATCGAACCGAAGATCATAGGAGTCTGCTCTAAAATGATACGAGTAATCTTTGAAGAAAGAAACTCTTTGGTCTGCTCATCCATGTGCTCGTTCCCCGAGCCTGATCCTGATCCCTCCCCGGCACCTCCACTGCCGGCTGCTCTCCTCGGATGCAAAACCACCATTCTGGAACACATCATAGCAATATCAGAAAACTGAAATATCTCAAGGGATCATTGATACTACTACTAGCTTCCCGGTCTTGTCTCGACCTTCCTTGATTCGAGTACGGATCTTCTTCTTTCAGTAGTACGGGCCCATACTAGCTTCCACATGTATCCGTACTTTCCTCAAGAACTGCCTTGACTCTACCAAGTCACTTCTACTACTACTGATCTCTGCTACTCTCATCCTAGGCTTGCCCTAGGGAAATCGCTGACTCCATTCATACCAGTCCTCAGCTGCCGAAGGCCTCCTTGTAATGCTGATTAGCCACCACCTGAATACCATCACATGCAATGAGGCTTGGATAATCCTTCGAGTAAAAGACTCGTCCCTACAACGGTTGGACTCAGACAAGAGCTGCGCAATAGGGCCAAATCCAGCACTATGAGATTATTCAACCCTGATCACATGTGATGTGACGTATTCACCTAATGGCTAACTCCCACCACTCAGAGTCCCACAAAGCACAAAGAAAGCAGCATTCGGATAAGGGAAACATACTCTGGCAAAACTATTCTCATAACGAGAAGCTACTCCAACATACAATGCTAAGCTCGCGCTACCAGGTGTAACCTAAACAGGCTATCCTACTGCTGTCTACTCAATACTAGCATGCAATTCTCATAAAGCTGTAACACATATAGCAGGCACATAAGGCATCCTCCTAGATCCTTAGTCCTATACTAGCATGCTGTTCTACTGAAACTGGAACAATTAATCACAGTAATAAAACTTGTATTGGTAATTTGGGAGTACTTACTTGAGCTCGGCTGATCGCATGCACCACACCCTTATCTTGTTTAAAAATTCTTTTCTTTCTAAGTGCTTTTCAAAATCTCATTCGAAAACATTTTTCTTTTTGAAAATCTTTTTATCTTTCCCTTAGTTTGAGTTCAGATGCACCCGGAGGTGTATCCGAATCCCTCAAACCAGGGCTCTGATACCAACTTGAAACGACCCAAAAATACGACCCGAAAATTTCATTTTTAATATAACCAAAAATCATAAAACAGAGTATATCATCATAAAATCATGTGTTGCAAATCTCAAAACCATACTAAAATACAAATGAGAAAGCGGTGTCACGACTGTATCAAAACATATCTAAGATAACTGATCAACTCCCAGGATAAAAACTGTAGCTGTGGTGTGTGCGATGCCATCATCCCGAACTCTTCCCTTTGCTTGCGGAAGTACCTGAAACCAAAACTGAAACTGTAAGCACGAAGCTTAGTGAGCTCCCCCAAACTACCACATACCACACAATAAGATAAGCACATACTGGGCCTTGCCCACTGCATCGGATCGAAGTCCGGCTAACCGGGGCCTTGCCCCCTACATCGGACCGAAGTCCGAAGCTGACTGGAACATCGGGCCGAAGTCCGAAGCTGACTGGGACCTTCGTCCCCTACATGGAACCGAGTCCGAAGCTGACTAGGACATCGGACTAAAGTCCGAAGCTGACTGAGACATCGAACCGAAGTCCGAAGCTGACTGGAACCTACGTCCCCTACATCGGATCGGAGTCCGAAGCTGACATCGGACCAAATTCCGAAGCTGACTGGGACCTTGTCCCCTACATCGGATCGAAGTCCGAAGCTGACTGAACATAGCATAAACATATCATCTAGCATAAACACATCATCTAACATAAACACATAACCCTGTCTGAACCACGAAGGCATCAAACATACTAACTACTACATCGGACCGAGGTCCGAAGCTGACTGCTAGCTAAACGAGCCGACATTGTGGCCTTAGACCCGTTACTACTGGAAGGAAACTCACCTCGTGAACTGGCTGCTGTGTGTATGGTTCTGGAAGCTAACTGCTGCTGCTCCGATATCTCCCCGGCTACAAGGCCATAAACACACTCAATCAAATACTAAACACTGCACTGGGGTAAAATGACTCTTTTACCCTTGGTCAAAGTCAACTCTCCCGGTCAAAGTCAACCCTCTCGGTCAAAGTCAACCCACAGTTGACCTGACTTGCCGAGTTGGGCTGCCAACTCGCCGAGTCTCTAGTTCTCATTTCACAATCCCACTCGTGGCTACTCGTCGAGTATGGCATCGACTCGGCGAGTACTCTCTCGATCCAAAAACTCAGACAATCTGTATCCGACTAGCCGAGTCATATGAACAACTCGACGAGCTGTTCTTGAGCTTAAGGAGATTGCCTTGGACTCGCCGAGTTGTATGAACAACTCGTCGAGTCCCTCCATTACTAAGTTTGCTCTCCAACTCACTGAGTCCACTCTACTACTCACGGCTTCCACTCGACAATACTCAAAAAGGGGAAAAACGGGACTCACGACTTGACTCGCTGAGTCGTTCTTCCGACTCGCCGAGTCACATCCATGCATCTACTCTAAACTCGATTCTGCTTGAAACCATTGCATACAAATGATAGATCTGAGTCCAATAAGCTGATTCACCACGTAAAGTTTCCAACTTTACGTGTACATACACATGAAAAAGGAGATAAAGGCTAAAAAGGCACTTAAAAGGGTAGATCTAGGGTTATCATGCAAAATAGCTCCATAAAGACAATAGATCTGGGCTCTACAACTCCTAAATGAACAGATCTAAGGATATCTCGACATAATAGGGTATCTATACAATCATAAGGCTTGAGAAAAGCATCAAACTAGATCTAGAAGAGTTCTAATGGAGGTTTAAAGCATAAAACAGGAGGGAATCCGAAGAATACCTCAAAGAACTCTGATTTGCCCTTGAATCTTTGCTCTACACCTCTTCTCCTTGCTCCTTTCTTCTTCTCCTTCTTCAAGACTTCAAAATTTAACACAAGAACACTTAGATTACTCATGGATGGATTAGGGTTTTGTCACAGCTTTTTGAGGGTGAAGGAGGTGAGAATGGGGGCTATAAGGTGGATTAAATAGTGAGCAACCCGGGGATTTAGGGTTTCTTCCAGGCAGGCAGACTCGCCGAGTCCCAAATATGGACTCGCCGAGTCGCCGACTAACACGTGCTCGAAATCCCGTCCCTACTTGGCGAGTCGGGCTATGAACTCGCTGAGTCCCTCTTGCAAACTTCTAATTAAATACTATGGAATCATCATACCGGTGACGGGTCGTTACATTTATATAAACTACGTGCTATGTGTGCATATTATCTGAATACTTGCTATCTATGCTGGATGAACGTTTTATACATGTTTTAAATGATTTAAACTGTATACGTATTTTATATATACGAATATCTTGGGTATGACATGGGTAGATGAATGATGAGAGATATAAGATGATGTGAGTATACATTGGCAGCTATAGACTTAGTGTCTATGGGACAAACACCGGTAGCTATGGATTTAGTACCTGTTAGGAATTGGTAGCTATGGACTTAGTACCTATTAGTTAGACGCTGGTAGCTATGGATTTAGTACCTGTTAGGAATTGGTAGCTATGGACTTAGTACCTATTAGATAAACATTGGTAGCTATGGATTTAGTACCCGATGAATAGACTATAGCACCTATGGAATTAGTGCTTTATGAACGAACATTGGTAGCTATGGACTTAGTGACAGTCCTATAACTCTGGAAGTAAGGGACTTCGGAATAAACGAATGCAGGATAGATGACTCTTAGGTTAAATCCTTAAGAGTAAAGAAGATAATGGGGATGGGTAATTGGGTTGATTGTTTGATTGTTTAAACATAATAATTATATTATTATGGGTTGAAAACCCTATGTACTCACCGGGTTTCCCAACCTGACCCACTCAGTTTATTTATATCACAGGTGTTGATATGATGCCACATTACACTGAGAGATTTAAAGAGATGTAGATCACTAGTGAAAATAAATGTAAGTTCTGTTTATGCTTATGTTTCTGTATTAACGATGACATCCCAAACGTTTTAAAATGAATAAAATACGTTTCTTCGAAAATGTTTTAATAACGTATTTATCATGTTTTTCTGGGAACAAATTCCGCAACACTTTTATTAAAAAAAGTACTCTGATTTTTATAAAGCATAAACAAAATCGGTCTTTTCTGGCCGTGAAAAATGGGGATGTCACACTATCTGGCCTACTCTCAGAACCTTCAGCTTGTCTGGACCGCCCTACCGGGCCTTCAGCCTGTCTGGACTGTTCTCTGGGCCTTCGGCTTGACTAGTACGCCTCGTTGGGCCTTTAGTCTATTCGGGCCGCCCTGGGTCTGTTGGCCTAGAGCACAAAGCAGGACCGCCTCAACCCACCCGCAACACAAAATCAACACATAGATATCAAAAGCTAGCTAGCATGTACAAACAATCATACAGATTGAACATATCACTAATCATAGCATCATCCTATATACCAGGATACAGATCTAACAAATCACTAAACATAGTATCATCCTATATACCAGGATACATATCTAACAGATCACTAAGCATGTCATCATACGATAAACCAAGATACAATCCAATAAGGGCCGACCTTGGTGCCTTCGACCCTATTAGCATAGTGAGGAAAACTCACTTCACAAGTAGTGCTGAATTGGACTGAAAGTCTCCTACAACTGTCTCACCGAAAATCCTGAACTATCAAAATAGTGAATACTAAGTCAACAGTTGGAATATCAACCTTGACCAAGGGTCCAAAAATAGGGTAATAGTCCATTCTATCTTTACCTTAAGTTGGGCTAAGGCCGAATTGTTGGGTTTTGAGCATTCTAACACTCCTAAGTGTACATGCAACCCTAAATACCTTCGATCTATGTTTTCTCTATTATACATGAAAATATGAATATTCCAAGGTATTATCCTAACTAGCATACAAAACATTGATCCATATGTGATATAGAGGGTTAATAGACATACCTTTCGATGTATCTTGATTCCATGAAGCTTAAGAGCTTAGTGCCCCAAGTGTGACACCTCAAGTGGTTCACACAACATGAAATGCACTTGGAATAACATATAGAGAAATGAAACACTTCATGAAATCGGTTAGCTCTCACCATTCCTTCATAGTCCCCATTTTTGGGAAGAATAAGATGCTTATATAGTGTGTCACAATTAGGGTTACACCATATAAACCCTAATTGTCATGGACTTTCATTTCCATGATCCATGGGTACAAAAACACCATGGAGCATCCATGGAGCATCCTATGGGTTTTAGCCCAACTTGATAATCCATGGAGCATTAGCCCACTATACAAGTATGGATGATTTACACAATCAACCCATATATTTAATTAGTCTCCCTTTGATCATTTATTTAATTCCAAATTAATTATTGATCAATACTAATTAAATAATCTTATTAATATATTAGAACTTACAGTATATTAATAAACCTTAAGTGTTATTTCTCTCATTTTAGTCTATCCGAATGCATGATGCCATGCAAACCAAATGGACCATGCCAATTGGGTCAAGTACATACCAAATATAGTTACGGACCTAGACACTAATCCAACACCAACTCCAAATCCTTAATCTAAAAGCCCAATATACAAGCTGCATAGTTGGCCCAATTTTCCAAGTTAGACCTAACTCTCTAATTGGTACTCATCCTAAGATCCACTTCCAAAATTAGCCTAAAACACTTCTATTCATAAAGTCCAGCAAGGGCCCAAGCCAAACTGGCCCAAATCCGAAGCCTAACTCGCAAAAACCCATCAGAGGGCGTACGTTGGGCGTACCTCGAAGCTATCCGGGGTGTACGCGATCCTTGCATTGACTGGAAAACAGGGATGTTGGCTATGTACGCGGGGCGTAGTGCTCTCTATGCGGGGCATACCCTCGCTGTATTGAAAACTCCAATAACTGCTTAATGGCTTAAGCACTTAAGCCCAAATTCCAGATCCATCAACCAAATGTGTCTTAGAACCATAAAGTCTCAAACTTTAAGACTTTGAACGTCTATAAAGTCCTTAATGCAAGGTCTTAATCCATTAAGACCATTCTACCACTTGCATGGGACACTTCTAGCCATTGGGACCTCATGTTTCTCACTTTGAACCCTTCCTAGGGTCTGAAAGGACAGCTTAAGACGTCTAAAACATAACATGCACAATATTGGGACTTTTTGGGACAAGAAGGGTGTCATAAAGCTATCAAGGCAAGATCTACATCATACAAGTATAAATACAGAAGCTTTTTTTACCTCCTGGAGCTTCTAGAGGACAAGATAATCTCAGATCTTCAAGCTTGCCTCACTTCTCCAACACCTTGATGCAACTTCTTCTTCTTCAACTACTCAAAACACACACTTTTAGATCATACACTCAAGAGAGAGGTTAGGGTTTGGGGAAAACGACTCAAAACTATGGAGGATGAAATGGTAGAGGGTTTTGAGCTCATAATGATACTTATATACCACCCAAACCCTAAATGTTAGGGTTTTCCCCTGATGTGAGTACACCTAGCGTACTAGGGTTCACCTACTACGGTCAACATACCCTTATGTACGCTTATCGTACTCCTCCTGATCCAAAGTTGCAACTTTAGCCATTAGGGCATCTCATGGTTCCATCCTTCATCCCCAAGGAATGAAAATGACAAGGATAATAATAAAGGGAGGATTCAAAAATACCTGTAAATTCGTGGATGTTACACCATGCTAACGATAATCATGTTCCTAAAGCATCGAAACATTCTGATGATTCTACTATCACAAGTGAAGAAGACAACACACTTTCTTCATCAACTTCATGGGTTAATGTCGAAAGAGTATCGGTTTCAGCTAATGATCAAGTGGAGGGAAGCACTTGATTTCGACAATACAAAATGAAAAACATGATTCGACTGTTGAGGGGGAGCATATGCCAACTACAGTTCAAGTGAAGGGGGAACATGTGTTGAACCATGTTGATGTTAAAGGGGAGTATCACATCTCATATCTATTGGTTGAGGGTAAGCTAATTAGACTGAATCCTGATAATAACAATGATCAAACTAATGATTTTCATGATGTAATTGACAAAATCTTGATTACAAGAGATGGTTCAGAAGCGGATGATATTTTCGAAGATGCGCCTTTAGATTTTGATCCTGCATATCCACCAATGGATAAGTGGACAATAGATCATCAAAGGAATAGGTTCTTGGTGATCCAAATTCCGGTGTCTTGACTCGATCCCAAATTCGAGCTAGAAACAAAGTGTTGAATGTTCACCATGAATATTGTATGTTTAATGTGTTCATTTCGAAGCTAGAAGAAAAAACAATAAAGGTTGCATTAGAGCACTTTGATTGGGTTGTTGCATTGCAATCCAAACTTGCTAAGTTCGAACGAAATAAAGTTTGGAGGTTAATTCCTAAACCAAAGAATGTTTCGTTAATTGGTCTAAAATGGAGTTTTGAAAATAAAATTGACAAAGAAGGCAATGTTATTCGAAAGAAAGCAAGACTAGTTATAAAATGTTATTCTGAACAAGAAGGTATCAATTATGAGGAAACTTTTGCCCATGTTGTAAGACTCGAGGCGGTACAAAATTTTCTTGCTTATGCAGCTCATAAGGATTTCGATGTTTATCAGATGAATGTCAAATGTGAATTCCTCAATGGAGTTATGGAGGGAACAATATATGTCGAATATCCATTTGGTTTCGTTATTGATAAGTATCCTGATCACTGATATATTTTAGATAAGGCAATCTATGGGTTGAAACAAGCACCTCGTGCCTAGTATGCAACTCTGACAATTTTTTTTTGAAAACTGCTAAATTTAAACAAGGATCAATTAATCCTACATTATTTCGAAAGAAAGAAGGGAATCATCTAATGCTTGTTCAAATTTATGTCGATGATATTATTTTTGGTTCGGCTGATCCTTTATTATCTAAGGAATTTGAGGAACTCATGAAAAGTCAATTCAAAATGAGTATGATGAGGAAAATTAATAACTTTTTGGATTTTCATATTTGTCAAAGCAGGGAAGGAATTTTTATTAATCAAGAAAAATATATGCGCAATCTTCTTGAAAGGTTTGGCATGATGAATAACACTAATGTTAAAGTACTTGTGGTTGTTGGCACACGCTTGAATCCTTCGTTGGATAAGCCTGTTGTGGACTTAACGACGTGTAGAAGCATGATCGGTTTGCTTTTGTATTTAATTGCAAGTCAAATTGATATTATGTTTGCTGTATGTAATTGTGCCAGGTACCAATCAAATCCAAGAGTACCTCATCTCAATGCTGTTAAGAATATCTTTCAATATCTCAAAGGAACAATTTCGTTGGGATTATGGTATCTTTTGAAGAAAGGATTCTTTATCCAAGCTTTCTATGATGTACATCTAGGTGGATGTCAACTTGATCGAAAGAGACCATCTAGAGGATGTTAATTAATGGATGGAAAGCTTGTGAGCTAGCAATCGAAAAAACAAACTTGTGTTTCAATTTCGACTGCAGAAGCAGAGTATGTGGTTGTTGTTGCATGCACATCACAAGTAATTTGGATTCAAAGCTATTTGCAAGACTGTGCAATCAATATGAAGAAAATCCCTTTGTAGTGTGATTCACAAACTACTATACGCATTTGCCACATTCTGATCCAACATTTGAAAACCAAACTCATTTCTCTTCGATATCTCTTCATAAAGGACCATGTAGAAGATGGGAACATTGAAGTCCATTTTGTCAAAAAACCGAATCAACTTGCAGACATTTTCACAAAACCTTTAGATGAAAAGTCATTCTTAAGGGTTTTGAGTGGATTGGGAATGATATAAGCAAGATCTGTTCCATGTTCTTCTTTATCGAATTACTATCGATTTGTTGGTATTTTTCTGAAACCTTTAGAGGTTACTATTTCCGTTCAGCGTTCGATTGCATTCACATTTGATTTCCCTCTGAACCATTATGAACTCTATTCATTTTTGGTGAAATATGTTCGATGTGCAAAACATGATTGATGGTTGCTATCTAATAGGTCGAACGTATCTCAGTAACATTTTATAGTTCATTTTTGTTTGTTCTTTTTCGAAAATCAAAAATACAAAAAGATTTTCTTATTTTTGTAATTGATTTCTAAAAACAAAAATCCAAAAAGATTTTAATATTTTTGTGTTCAATTCAAAAAAATAAAAACAATACAAAAAAGAAAATAAAAATAAAACAAAACAAAAAAAAATCCAAAAAGATTTTCTTATTTTTGGGTTTGATTTCTTAAAGCAAAAATCCAAAAAGTTTTTATTGTTTTTGTACTTCATATTTTGTCTAACGGTTCATGTCTCATTGTAATAACGTGATGTTGTGATGCATGCTCAACGAACATATTCTTCAAGGGAACAAGTATTCATTTGAACTGATGTACTAGCTAAGTGTCCTTAGAAGCATGTTGCTGCATGTTGTCCTCCTACCTCATAAACTCTATGTGTTCGAAGCCTTAATGGAACTCTCACTATGAAAGTTTCTCTCCAATTTGGCTACATTCACATTAGTCAAAGAGCTACCTTTCTCTTCTCATAATTAAGAAAAGAGAATTCTACAATGTCCACATATTTCACAGAGGTACAATGACTTCTTATATCCAATCTTTTTCACCAAAATTTCTTTCATGATCACACACTACACTGTATATCCTCGACATTTCTGGTCGAAACCAACCAGAATGTAGATATGACGATACTTTGTGTTTATGATCCTAAATCATTCTACCGTGATGATGGTGAAACCCAATGAACCCAACTATTAATAACTTGACGGTGGTCATTTTTGTTCAAGATTTTAATGATACACTTGTTTCAGTACCTTTTCGATATTCAAAATCTCATTCCATTCGACTTTCATGATCTTGATAAAATGTTCTATCACCAAGACATTTTTGCCCAACAAGATCCATAACTTATTTTTTTTGGAATGTGGTTTTCATCTGAATATCTTTCAAACTTCTTGTCATTTAAAATCATATCCAACCATACTTATTCTTGACTACACTGGTCATCCAAGTAATTTTGTTCAATTGAATCACACTTATGTTAAGTTGTGGTGTTGATCAAAATTAATTGAGCCTACCTTTCGAAACCAATGAAAAAGAAGCCCTTCGATGCTCATCAACGAGTATTCCAATGACTTTGATTTCTCTTGCCGGTTCCACTGCTGTCTTTAACAAAACAATGAAGGTGGTCACATTTCAGTTAACAAATTAATAGACGAGGAAGCTTATGAGAAAGAACTTTGCCCAAATCCTGCAGTTGCCTGTATCAGGTACCTTTTATGAAGTTTCGAATGATCAAGTTCTTCATATGTTCAATGAAATGGGGCATCAACCACTTCTTACCGGGATCAGTCATTTTAAGAAGTCGAGTCTTCCTTGAATATGGAGTTTTCTGTTTGGGATCGTGTTATGTTGCTTAATAGGGCAATGCTTGTTGGATTAGGTGTTTAAGCCCATAACTATAATTGGTATATACTTGACCCGAGAGTAGCATGGTTCTTTTGGGTTGCCTTCACCAATGCAACTAGATAGGATGGACTTTTGAGAATAAGGTTATTTGTGATTTGTTAATATATTACAAGTATAATATATTTGTATGAAATAATATTATTTAATTAGTATTGATTAAGAATTAATTAATTTGGAGTTAATTTAGTGATCAAAAGAGACTAATTAAATATATGGGGACTGATTTTTAAATCATTGATTCTTATAGTGTCAACCAATGATCCATGGTTATTTGGGTGGGCTAAAACAACATGGATAGTCCATGGATGTTAACCCATGGAGCCTAAGTAAGATGAAGAGTCATGCTACATTAGGGTTTTCATGGATGTAACCCTAACACTTGCCACACTATAAATAGACACCCCTAGAGCCAAAATTGGCTACACCTATCATTCGTAGAGTTTGATATTTATTTTGAGCTAAGCAACTTATTCTATTAAGCCTCCTTTTGTACTTGGTGTTTGTTACACATTAGAGGCATCACATTGGAGGTGCTAAAGCTTTTGAAGGCCAAGAACTACAAGTCCTACTAAGAGGTAAGTTATCTAACTAGTTATCTTGTTCAATTGTCAAAATTGTATGCTAGTTAGGATGAATGCTTTGGAAAATAAAATTGCATGTACAATTAGAGAAAACATAGATCAAAAGCATTTAGGGTTGCATGTGCACCATAAGGTTGTTAGAGTGCTCAAAACCCATCAATGCTCAGGGTTAGACAAAGCCAAACTAGAGACTTATTTAGTTATCGTAGGGCTATACTATGGTCTGAATTGTTGGCTTTTGAGCATTCTAACACTCCTAAGTGTACATGCAACCCTAAGTACCTTGGATCTATGTTTTCTCTATTATATATATGCAAATATGAACTTTCCAAGGTATTCATCCTAACTAGCATAATAACATTGATTCATATGAATATACCAAGTTAGAATTACATACTACATTGATGCAGAATGTCTTCATGAAGCTTGAGTGCCTAGTGCCCCAAGTGTGACACCTCAAATGGTTCGCACAACATCATATGCACTTGGAAAGACTTGAGAGAATATACACACTTCATGAAAATCGGCTAGCCCTAGCTATCACAAATAGTGTCCGATTTTGTCAACAATAAGATGCTTATATAGTTAGTGACAATTAGGTTAAACCCTAATTGTCATGGAGTTCCATTTCCTTGGATCCATGGGTTCAAATATACCATGGAGCATCCTATGGATTTTAGCCCAATTTGATAATCCATGGAGTCTGAGCCCACTATACAAGTATGGATGATTTACACAATCAACCCATATATTTAATTAGTCTTCTTTTGATCACTTAATTAACTCTAGATTAATTCTTGATTAATACTAATTAAATAATATTATTAATATATTAGAACTTATAATATATTAATAAACCTTAAGTGTTATTTCTCTCATTTTAATCTATCCAAATGCATGATGCCATGCAACCCAAATGGACCATGCCGGGTCGGGTCAAGTCTTACCAATTATAGTTATGGACTTAGACATTAATTCAACAGTCTCCCACTTGGATAAGTCTAAAACTATTATTGCAAGTATGACTTCAAGAACCGACTGGAAATCGTAGCTCTCAAAAGCTTCTGTCGAACTCTGACCTTGCCGATGATCTCTGACCTTTGTCAATGACTTGTCCATTAGATAAGGGATTATATATTCCTCCATTCTAGATATCATATGGACTGAGACATGGATTATAACCATTCTCTCTGTCCATTTGTTGTTTCACGATTTCCGATTTATGACGACTGACTAACTAAACAAATCAAATCAGTCCAGGCCCAGCCAAGCACTTACATTTGTCATCACCAAATCATTGAGTTGCCCACATATATCACTTTTCTCCCAAAGGTAAAAGGAATGGATAAACTTCGACTCATATGGCCTGTTCTACTACTTGTTTAATCATACACAAAGGCACGTTTTATAACATCGAGTTACCAATGCATTTTTGTGCAATCAATGTATAACCAACTCATAGTAACAACTCATATCTCTAGGTTTGAAGAATATAAGATATTATCGTCTCATGATCACTCGTGATAAAATCCATGAAGTGATTCAAATGAGCGTGGGTTGAATCCAATACTCAGAACTTATGAGCACTCATGAATGTTGTAGCACCTCTTGGCTATGTCCCATACCTTGGACATCTACAAACCCAATTGATGACAGTCTTGCCTTAATACCTACTTCCAACATATTATCGACTATGGATGGTTTGAATGAACGACCTAGTCATTCTGGATGTCAAAACATGCAAAATGAAACACAAGAATAATTGAATCCAATATGGTCTCAGAATTTATGAATATAAATAAACCACTTTTATTTATCACCATAGTGATTACTCATTATTCATTGTTTCAGTTTTATCAACTTTATACTTGAATTAAAAACATTAGTTTTCCCATGCTCCAAGCATGTACACTATGTTTTTCTAAACAATAGCTTTGCCATACACCAAGTATGCACTCTATGTTTGTCTGTGATCTTTACTTTGTGAAATAGATCAACTGAACATAACTCCAATGATTCTCATTTCACAGTCCCAATTCCTTACCATAAATGCAAAAATTCCAAATTCTTTTCATTTACCTAAATTTGTTAGATTCTAAACTTATATGCATTGGTACTCTTGTAATGATTATGCACAAAGTCACAAAGACTTGACAACAAACATTACAGAGCATTCCAAAGGAGATCAAGTCCTTGGAAACATCCTTCTTGCATTAAGTTTCCTAATCATACACAAATTTATTGAACAACTTCCACCTATGGTATCATTTCCAGATTCCCATTTTGACTATCACTTCTAAACAAGAGTTGCCTCTTTTCAGAATATGTCAATATGGTCCTTCCAACAACTAACACTATACTTCCAACTGTCCCTGAGCAACCAATCTTTGGTAAACCTTAGATTGTCCACAACAATTGCTTAATCCTTTTAGTTATATCCAATTCTAGAACTTTTCCCTTCTTAATGCCCCCAGGCATTTGGAACATTTTAGAAAGGATGAATATTATAACACATGCAATCGATCCTATATCTGAAGCATATGGGACACGATTCATGATGCCTTACATAAAGACATGATACTAGACCAGTCCTTTTGCTACAATATTTCTATTTGCCAAGTTCTCATAATTTCAGATTATGAAAAGGGATGCTGTAATCATAATCGAATTTTAGAACGCAAATAATAGACCCATATATAGAATTTCCTTATTTTGAGCCTCTTCTTAACTATCAAATGCAGTTAGAGGATGAATAGTGATAAGGTCTCAAAATCATTAAGATGGTCTTAAAACATGATACTAAAGTACTCTCCCATCTTTTCAGATTTGAGAAACTTTTATCTTTCTGCCTAAGTTGATTCTTCTTATTCGCTCTACCATACATTGGAACCTTTTCCAATGTCTCAGAATTACACGTAAGCTTGTAAGTATAACCATATTTACTGAGCTATAGTAAATTATGATGAATAGTCTTATCAATCTTTTGTGGTGGACTTAACCAGTGCACAAGAATGTGTACTCGATCCCTTAGTCCTTTACTTGACTCACACATCCATGTGAACAAGTAGTTAGTCTTAATTTTTCCAATGCTTGAAAGTTCTCATTCATCATGCTATACAACTTGCATGATTCCAAGTTTCTATCCAACTGAAACTTGGGTGATGAGAATCTTTCCTTATTTAGTAAATTTAGACACTAACACAAATGAAAGAATCAAATTCATATTTCCACTCTTGCTCTTAATGGAATCCTATAAGCAACAAAAATTTTCACAAATGCCATTGTAAGGATATTTTAAAATAAATAAAATAAAAATTTTTCCTTTTATTTTAAAAACTTTGCGGAGAAACTATCCTTACTGTGCAAAAGCACATGAAAAATTTGTTGTTATCTATTCCTAAGCAATATATCATAACTCCTAAGAAGTAGCTCAAGAATCCGATCTTGAAACTATGCGATAGAAATCCATCTACGCGATCAGATTCAACATATTCTTTCTTTAAGTTTCTTCACTTCTCTTTGATTCTTAAAACATCAACATGAGACCCAGTCACATCATGTATCAAGAATCTCAGAATAGAAACTTAGCAGAGTTAGATAGTGGACTTTACCTGAAGTAGAGTCAAACTTATTGACTTTAACATCCTTAGGTAAGATTGGCAGTTTCGCAACTAATGCCCATTCCTTTGGCAATATAAACATATGGACCCTTTGGTAATGGGACTATCTCAGACTTAGCCTCTCTCTTTACCATTTGGTCAACCGAGTTGACTATGGCCGATCCCTTTCCATTGGGAAGAGAGAGCTTTACTGTATATCCAATGTCATCATTGTCAATGTCCATAAAGTTTTAGGAAGTTGATCTTAGCAAATAGATAAGATCATTACGGGTCTTGTCATAGTTTGTTTCATAGGAGTCCCAAAGGAACTCACTGTGTGACTTAGAAAGTAGTTGAGCCACCAACTTTCTCAAGACTTTGACACCTAACTCGCCCGACTTGTCAATATGTGACTACATGTAGGGTTTCAAAGCACTCCATGGATGATGGCAATGGGCCTCTTTGATGAATTCTAGGTTAAAAGCCCAAGACTTGTCTTTTCCCTATAAATATTCATGTATTACTCACAATTAGGGTTAAGAGTGAGGCAAAATGTAGCCGCCACATGAGGTTTGTTATGTAGTGTTAGATTCTTTAGTCTATGCAGAAAGTGTAATTTATTCCTCTTGTTATGAATAAATCGAGTGATCATTCGACATAATCTTCATATTTGTGTTTGTTCTTATTTTCCGCATCTTGTTCATCAAATCTCAATTAGGGGTTTATTCCCAACAAGTGGTATCAGAGCAGGTCTTTGAAGATCTATCGATTTTTGAAGTATCGGTTCTTGATTTCATGATTTTCTGCACGAGTTATTGAAGATTATTGGTGTTTTGGCGGTATGGAATCAAGATTTTTTTTGTTCGATCTACTATTCATAGAGATCTACATATTCTGTTACTGTTCATCATGGTAATTCCAATCTGATTCTCATTTAATTCATATAATTTTTTTTGAATATGATTGGTTTACGATTAAAGTCCTTTGATTCATTATTTTTCTATCGATCCATGTTTTAGCCCACATAATCATGTTCCAGTTCATTGTATTCACGGTATTTTGTTTTGGATCTAAAAAGCGTTTATTCTGTCAATAGTGGCTCAATTGCATTTGATTTTATTTTATTCAACCGAGTTTATTGGTTTAAGCCCTTGACTTGTTCCTTGACATCGCACATTCTGATGCACGCATCGACACATCTCAATTGTGAATGTTGTATCGCGATTTCACAACTCATTCTCATATTCAGATTGAATTCATGTCTCGACTCTATTTAATCATTTGTTATCGATTTCTGTTCTTGAGTCAAAGTTTCAAAACGGTTTCATTCTCAAAATCGATCTTGCTTTTATTTGATCATGATGTTTGAATGAATTTGCTTAATCTGTTCCACATCTTGATTGGGTGTTTGTTAAATGGAAATTACGACACCTGAGATGAACCGTTGAAGAACATATGAACATGGTATGCCAATCACGTGGTCGGATGATGAATGGATGAACGACAGTGTATTTCGATTTGGAGGGTCAAACCATAGAAAGTCAAAATTAAGGCAAAATCGGAACTATAATGTGTCTTGGAATCAGATTGATGGAATAGAAATTAGAACGAAGGAGATTTGTGGTCCTTGTCAGATCTTGAATTGTGATTTGGCTTGACGTCTTGTTCGCTTCGCCAAGCAGGTCTCTTAATAGAGGCTTAATAACATCGATCGAATGATGTTGGATTCGCAATCTTACCTACACATGAACAAAATTGACTGTGATATGGGTGTTTCATGAACTGCAAACGAATCAATCTCAATTGGGATGAACATTGGTCAACAGAAAAGTCAAGATCAGTGTGAAATCCTTACCTGTGATCAGAAGCGAACCTATGATTGGGTTCGTTTGTTAGCTCTTGTAACGAAAGAATGGAGATTCTCCTTGGGATAAAGCTGATGCACTTGGATCGAACCTAGAACAACGACCTTGGGTTCGCTTGTTAATGGTTAGAGCGAACGGAGGATGAACCGAAAGCGAACCTGTGCTCGGACCGAACATGGTTTCAGTTCAATGAACCTGGACGGAACTTGGTTTCGGTTGCTTGTACTCGGAGCGAACCTATTGCAGTCGATGTTTATATGTGCCAATTTCAAGGTTTCGCGTCTGGTTTGAGTCATCTTTGAAAGATCAAGTGGAGTATGATGTTGTGCTCTTTCATCTACGTCTAAATGGGGAAGAAGATAGTAAAGTTTAATTTTTGGTCCCTGCAACTTCAGCGCATTGGCACTTTTGGTCCCTGTTGTTTTCACAGATTGGTATTTTTGGATCATTTCCAGTTTTTGCTTCAAATAAAGGGGTATATTGATGCTGTATTACCATTCAAGCCCCTGTCTTTCAGCAAGTGACAGTTTCGGCCCAATATTCAGAAAAGTTTACTACATTGTGGGCCGGTGAACAGTTTTGGATTTTTCAACGCTCATATTTTTCGTGAACAGCAAAATAATGATTCCATCAAGTCTTGGCGGTTCGGAAAGTCGTTTTTCGTGATAACGACAAATTTTCACAACTTTTTTGGATTTTATACTTCATTGTATATATCATTTTGTCGCGGGGGAGCACATTAATTTTTATCCATTCAAGATCATTCTCATGACCATAAGAAGGCTTTATAATCACGTTTTCGATTATAAATCGGGGGAGAATTTGATATGGCCATTCGAAATTGGATTTGTAACTTTTCAAATTTGAAAGATTTTTGATAAAGCTTGTGGTAGAATTATGAAGGTAGCTTTTATAGTGGAAGTTCTTCATCGAGCTCTGCTAAAGCTTTTACAGAGAAGTATCCTTTATAGTAGATGTTCTTCATCGAGCTCGGCTAAGGACTAGTTATATCTCCGAAGTCTAGTATTTTCTTGATCAAGTGGCATTACGAATCTTAAAGTTTGGGTTGTTACATGATATTTTTTTTGAATGCTTATATCATTAGCTTATTTGAAGATTATTGTGACATGGGGGGGGAGCTCTTCAAAGACAAGAAGTGATTCGATTTCTTTGTTCTGAAATGGGTTTTTATGGCGGGTTTGGTTTTCATGAAGATTCTTTGGGATTACATTCGAAAATGAAGTTTAAAGACATTACTTCAGTGCTTGATTTATATATCCTAGAGCCCGTGTTTGAAGACTATTGAAGAATCAAGATTCGTGGATTGCTTCATATATTCCTCGTTGTAGATATTTTTATTTGCTAGATGCTTGTTTTGGAAGTTAAAGCATTGTCATCCATTCCATACTTTGAGGGGGGAGATTGTAGGGTTTCAAAGCACTCGATGGATGATGGCAATAGGCCCCTTTGATGACTTCTAGGTTAAAATCCCAAGACTTGTCTTTTCCCTATAAATAGTCATGTATTATTCACAATTAGGGTTAAGAGTGAGGCAAAATGTAGCCGCCACGTGAGGTTTCTTATGTTGTGTTAGATTCTTTAGTCTATGCTGAAAGTGTAATTTGTTCCTCTTGTTATGAATAAATCGAGTGATCATTCGACATAATCTTCGTATTTGTGTTTGTTCTTATTTTCCGCATCTTGTTCATCAAATCTCAATTAGGGTTTTATTCCCAACACTACATCTCCAAGATGTGATCACACATAGACCTTTGCTCGCCAATAGGGCTTGAGTGACCTTAAACTTTTCAAGAACTTGTGGGTTAGGGAGAATAATTGGTGGAGGTGAAAGAAGTATAATTTCCATGGGACATCATATTCATTTAGGAAAGCTTGTTTCAAAAGATTTGGGAAGATCATAAATGTCTAAACTAGACATCTTTTGGGAGATATTCAAGATAGTTGATTTAAAGTCCCTAATATAACACCCAATATGAAATATTAAGGCTAGGACCTAACACAATACTTTTATAACTTGGAAGAGGGATGTTGTAATCCAAGCTATAAAATATTTGAAGGTAGGTGAATGACGATTCACCAATTTCCACCAAGATTAATGAAATGTATTATTAGGTTTTAATTGGTTTTGAAACTCCTAGATTCTTTTGAGATTCATTGAACTTTTCGATGGCATGTTTCAATCTCGAGTGTGCCCTTCAGGTTTTGTGACTGGGATGCCGAGGATCACAAAACAAGGTGTGAATAACCATGCAAATATACTTGGTACCCTTAATATTTACCCCTCAATCGATGTGGTGGTTAACCACACACGCTTCACCGATGCTATGATAAACATTAAGTTACCCTTTGCCTAGCTTGTTAAATCCAGGTTAGTGTGCCGGTTAACCATACACGCTCCGCTAACCGACTTAAAGAAAGTGCAAAGTGTAATTTCATAGATTAGCACCTTATTCACATTTTCCTAAAGTAACTAATATTGGGAACTATAAAAACATTTTAGTTACTTTATATTTATCATTAATACTTTTAATGAAGGGAAAATAATAGTCCTTGTCCTACCTGTTCGGCTAATGACCCTCTACCAGTCAAGGAAGTGGTGGGTGAGAGTGGACACCCATTAAACTGCCATTTTATAGGCAGTAACCTTACACCCCCTTATAGATTGGCTTCGTGAATGAGGCCTACTAACGGTAAGACTGACTTGCTCTTAAATATACATAAATATTATTAACTTATAATATTATAAAGTATAAGGGTTGAATTTTACCTCTTTAAAATTTTAAGGGCTTAACTTGGAATCAAAGTATTCATGAGAGAAACTTTACAAATTCCAAAACTTGAGGGCAAGTTTTGAAAATATTCAAAACCATTTAATTCCGTAACTTATATGTTTAAAGTAGTTTTAATTAAAACTCTTCAAGTTCCATAACTTGAGGACAAGTTATGGAAGACTTTAAACTATTAAAGAATGTAACTCTTCTTCTTTTGTAACTTATGGAACTAATTAAGGTTACACATTTTTATTGTTTAATGAAGAGACTCTTGAACCTCCATAACTTGAGGACAAGTTATGGAGTCATGAAATCATTTAATGAGGACAAGACTCTTCATTTTGTAACCATCGCCAACTTTTATGAGTTTTAAGAAACTTAAATGTGACCTTTCATGTAACTCGAGGACAAGTTACACAAACACATTTTAGAATCATCTCTTAGATTAAAATGGATTAAAGACACATAATCAATCAAGTTTTCTATTAATCTAAGCAACTCATATGAACAAAGATAATTCACATCAAACCTTTTTCATGTAATTAGCATAACTTTTAAACTAATACAAAACATGAATATATTGACAATTATCTTTGAAATTGGATTAGCTTGAACATTAACTCATCAAAAACAAGTTTATAAGTCCAAAAACATCTTAGGGTAATGTTCCTAGTCCAATTCCAGCCAAAACAATCAAATATATGTTGTCAGGGGGTCCAACTCGTCGAGTGCATGAACCAACTCGGAGAGTTGGAGGCTTTTTTCCTTGGACTCGTCGAGTCCCTTCATGGACTCGGCGAGTCTGCTGTGCAGACAGCAACAAAATTCGATTTTCAGCCAAAATTTTGCAAGTATAACAAGAAAACAAGCCTAGGATCTGATACCACTATTGGGTTTTGAGCATTCTAAGACTCCTAAGTGTATATGCAACCCTAAATACCTTGGATCTATATTTTCTCTATTATACATGAAAATATGAAATTTCTAAGGTATTCATCCTAACTAGCATAATAACATTGATTCATATGAATATATCAAGTTAGAATTACATACCTCTTTGATGCAGAATGTCTTCATGAAGCTTGAGTGCCTAGTGCCCCAAGTATGACACCTCAAATGGTTCACACAAAATCATATGCACTTGGAAAGACTTGAGAGAATATACACACTTCACGAAAATCGGCTAGCCCTTTCTATCACACATAGTGGCCGATTTTGTCAACAATAAGATGCTTATATAGTTAGTGACAATTAGGGTAAACCCTAATTGTCATGGAATTCCATTTCCTTGGATCCATGGGTTCAAATATACCATGGAGCATCCTATGGGTTTTAGCCCAAATTGATAATCCATGGAGTCTTAGCCCACTATACAAGTATGGATGATTTACACAATCAACCCATATATTTAATTGGTCTTCTTTTGATCACATAATTAATTCTAGATTAATTCTTGATCAATACTAATTAAATAATCTTATTAATATATTAGAACTTATAATATATTAATAAACCTTAAGTGTTATTTCTCTCATTTTAGTCTATCCAAATGCATGATGCCATGCAAACCAAATGGACCATGCCGGGTCGGGTCAAGTCTTACCAATTATAGTTATGAACTTAGACATTAATCCAACATGAATGTGGACTATTCCACATATCTTTAGGAGAAGTTTGGAACTACCATTACTCACACCAATGTTGCTAATGGTGTTTTGAGTGCTCATTGTTGGAGTTTGGTTTTGAAAGAGGTTTATCAAGAAGATGGAATTTCGGTTCCTTATGATGTAAAAACTGCTGAGTCTCTGACTACAGCAAACCCAAGGATTTTTGTTGATGATCCGACCTTGTTTCCAACTGTTGCTCGTATTCCGAATGTAATGCTCAAGCTTGTTGATCCTAAAAATCCGCTTCTTGTGCAATTTTTGGCTTTAATTGACTCTACTGAATCCATTGATTTTTTTCCACCAAAGGGGGTGAGCATTCTTCCAAAGCTTCTAAAGCTCCAAAGAAGAAGAAGCAAGTTGAGAAACCACCAACTGTAGAGGAGGATGTTACGAAAGAAATTTTTTGTTCTTGTTTCGCCTACATCGAAGAAGTGCCAAGCCCTGGATATGGCTTAAAAGCTGCAAAAGAAGAAACGAAAGCACCAATTTATTGTCAAAACTGATCACAACAGTGATAGTGACAGATCTAACATTCACAAAGAAGATTCGGTCATTGGATCGCCTCAAAGGGATTCTCCTCTCAAGTCGAATTTCGAGATGGTATAGGATCTTGATGTTAATGTAAACGTATCTAATATGGATACAAACATGAATTGAAATGATCAACCACCAACATCCATTCCTAAGAAGGCTAGTGTTATGCCATCCAGTGTTTCGCCAACCAAGTCCAATACATATGAGGTTCAAACTCCATACATCCCTGTGGACTTATCTAATAAGGACCAAAAAATCAACACGGATGAAGGAATGCAAAAACAACGAATCCTCTGTTACTTCTACCTTTCAAACATCAACCGTTCACACTTCAACTATCATCTCATCTACAATCTAAACTTCTATAGTTGAAACCTTCATAACCACCACTTTCATCATCCTTAACAACTTCAATTCTAGTTTCGACCATATCACCAACATATTCCACAATCATGATTCATGCATGAACCGATTACCACTCTCTTCTCTTCTCAATCCACTGAGGGTGAAAGAATGATTCATGATGAAGAACCTAATGATGATGAGATCGTGGTGTCCTTTGCAGATCTTCAATTTGATCCTAAGGAGGACAATGTTCCTGATGACTTAATCATGTCAGGTAAACAGTTCAAAATCATCAACTTGAAAATAAATTCTCTTCTTTAAATACAAGAAGATAC
The DNA here is from genome assembly GCF_002870075.4 of Lactuca sativa. Classification (NCBI taxonomy): domain Eukaryota; kingdom Viridiplantae; phylum Streptophyta; class Magnoliopsida; order Asterales; family Asteraceae; genus Lactuca; species Lactuca sativa. The sequence goes on from NC_056627.2 coordinate 254,430,060, forward strand.
AGGGGAAGGAATTTTGTGACTTGGATTGAGATGGAATATTTGTTGAAATATAAAACAAAACGCTTTCGAAGTTTAGTTGAAAGCATTGAACAGGAATATGCTAAAAGGTTAGCAGTTCACTTCATGAGCTTTGACTATGTGATTTAGAAGCTTCGTTACGTTGTGAAGGATAGTCATGACATTTTTGTTGAACAAGTGAAGACAATGAAGGAATATGTGGATCTCAAAGTTGCTGAACTCAAATCCGAGATGTCAAAAGAAGTTCAGAAAATGGAGTAAAACTACACTTTGCTGCATAGAAAAGTCGATGTCATTTTGAATTCTATCACTAAGTTGGTTGAATTTGACATTGAGTATTCAAACAACCTTAAAGAGAAATTAGAAAAGGATTCTCAGGTGTTTGAAAATATGGAAGAATTCTTATCTAGTATCAAGGAGTCTATTTTGAAAGCTGCTCTTCCGAACCAATCAACAATTTCTCAAGAGTCTATTTCTCAATTGATTTCGACTATTGAGAACGATATCAAGTCAGAGCTTGCTCCAATCTTTGAGTTGGTTCTTCAATTGCCAACTAATGCTCTACATGCAGTGCAAGTGTCACAAGATGGAGAGAAAGGATTTGGAGGAGTTGGTTCTTTGAATGACTATGAGAAAGAGGTTGTTGATAGGAAAGTGAATTCGACTCAAATTCCGACTTCACTTCCCATATCATTGACCACGACTTGTACAACAACAACAAATACAAGAGCACTGAAAAAAGGAATCTCAATAAACGAAGGATATGGAGGTTCAAGTTCAAGTTCAGTTCCACTATCTTCGAATGATGATACAAGAAATAAAGGAAAGCTATTTCTGTGCTTCCTTTATGGATGGAATGACTCCAAGGTCTCCGATGAAGTTTTTCAACCATATCTCATCCTTCGATGCTTCTCTTGCTGCTATGTACTCTGATTCGCACGTTGAATCAGCTACAGTCTCCTGCTTGGAACTTTTCCATGTCACTGCCCATCCATTCAGGGTAAATATCCAGCCTGACTGAGAGCGGAAATTATCTCGGTCGGTTTGAAAGCTGGCGTCGCTATACCCTGTCACTCTCAAGTCATCACTCCCTCCAAGGGTAAGGACCCAATCCTTAGTCCTCTACAGGTACTTAAGAATGTTCTTAACCGCAGTCCAATAAAATTCACTAGGGTTCCCTTGATATCTGCTAACCATGCTCAAAGCAAAGGCCACATCAGGGCGAGTACAAGTCATAGCATACATGATCGAACCAACTGCGGAAGCATATGGTATATGACTCATTTCTGCTGTCTCAACCTCTATACTCAGACTCTGAGTCTTGCTCAGTTTGGTATCGCCTTCGATAGGTAAGTTACCTATCTCGGAGTTCTCCATGATGAAATGTTTCAACACCTTGTCCAAGTAGGTACTTTGACTAAGTTCTATTAGTCTTTTACTTCTGTTTCTTAATATCCTTATCCCTAGGATATAAGCAACTTCTCCAAGGTCCTTCATAGCGAAACACTTCCCAAGCCAGGACTTAACCTCCTGCAAGGTTGGGATGAGATTTCCTATGAGCAGTATGTCATCTACATCCAATACAAGAAATCTCACTATACTCCCATTAGCTTTAACATATACACAAGACTCATCTTCGCTTCTCGCAAAACCAAACTCTTTGACTTTCTCATCAAAACAATGATTCCATCTGCGAGATGCTTGTTTTAATCCATATATGGATTTCTTAAGTTTACACACTCTATTAGGGTACTTTGCATTGACAAAACCCTCTGGCTGACTCATGTAAACATCTTCAGCCAACTTTCCATTAAGGAAAGCGGTTTTGACATCCATTTTGCAGATTTCATAGTCATGAAATGCAGCTATGGCTAGCATAACCCTTATAGATTTAATCTTCGCTACTGGTGAGAAGGTTCATCATAGTCAACTCCATGAGTTTAAGTAAGCCCTTCGCAACCAGTCGTGCCTTATATGTGTGTACTTTCCCATCCATTTCGGTCTTCTTCTTGAAGATCCATTTGCACCCGACTGTCTTTCGACCCGGTATATTGTCAACCAAGTTCCAAACTTGATTGTCATACATGGACTGAATCTCACTGTCCATAGTCTCTTTCCATTTTGCAGACTCGGGGCCTGCCATGGCTTCCCTATAGTTATTAGGTTCATCCAAATTTACCAGTGTGCTATCATTGATAAATGTATCACCTTTAGATGTTATATGAAAACCATATAACTTAGGTAGAACTCTAACTCTAGTAGAACGCCTCAGAGGTATGAACTCGTTAATTGGCTCAACCGGAGTTTCCTCCTCAGGTTGATTGCTAGTGTTTGAGGTTCCTTCACCGCTTGACTCTTGAAGCTCTTCAATTTTAATTTGCCTCCCACTGTCCCCTTGTAATATGAGTTCTCTCTCATGAAAGACTCCTCTCCGCGCAATGAAGATAACATTGTCACTCGGTTTATAGAAGAGATATCCAAAGGCCTTCTGCGGGTAGTCGATGAAAATACATCGTTCACTTCGAGGTTCGAGCTTTTCATGAGTCTCGCATCTCACGAAAGCCTCGCAACCCCAAACTTTGATATTGTCTAATGAGGGAACCTTCCCTGTCCACCTCTCATGAGGTGTTTTGGAAACCTTTTTGGCAGGGACTAGATTAAGGATATGGGTGGCAGTCTCTAAGGCATACCCCCAAAATGAGATAGGTAATGAAGCTCGACTCATCATGGAACGAACCATGTCTAGCAAGGTTCTATTGTGCCTCTCAGCCACACCATTAAGCTGTGGTGTCCTAGGTGGCGTCAATTGTGAAACAATTCCACATTCCTTAAGATAGTCAAGGAACTTGATAATAAGATACTCTCCTCCTCGATTGGATGACAACATCTTTATCTTCCTGCTCAATTGATTCTCCACTTCTTACTTAAAATGTTTGAACTTTTCAAAGGTTTCTAGCTTGTTCTTGATTAAGTTGATATAGCCATATCTACTGTAATCATTAGTAAAAGTCACATAGAAGCGATTAGCATCGCTTGTGACGGTTCTGAATGGTCCACACACATCAGTGTGTATGAGATCCAACAGACCTTCGCCCCTTTCACAAGAACCAGTGAAGGGTGACTTGGTCATCTTTCCAAGTAAAGAAGATTTGGAAGTGTCATCCGACATCAAGTCAAATAACTCCAAAACTCCATCGTTTTGGAGTTGGGCTATAGTTGACATGTCCAAGACGACAATGCCACAAGCATGCCTTATCCAAATCATTGGAAGAATCAATGTGTAACACATTATTTCCTAAGTTATCTACAACATTCATAGTTCCATATACACCATTGCAAGGTAATGCCTTCAAAATAAAATACACCATTATAATAAGCATTAATAGTACCAACTTCATTATTGAAAGAAAAGGTAGAACCTTGTTTGTACAAACTATGAAAGGAAATAATATTTCTCACCATATCGACCGAGTAATAACAGTTATTTAAATCTAAATTTAAATCATTACTACGCAATAAAGAATAAACTCCAATATTGGTCACATGCGGCATTTTCCTATTTCCCATGATTAACTTTATCTTCCTGTGCTCCACATCCCTACTTCTTTTTATTCCCCACAAATCAGAAAAAATGTGAAATACAAAACCTGTATCAAGGACCCAAGAATTAGCATGTGATGAGCTATTAGACTAAATAGTGTAAATACCTGCAAAGAAGGGTTTGATCATCCCATCCTTTATGTCCTACAAGTACTTGGGCAGCTTCATTTCTAGTGCCCTTTTTCATGACAATGGAAGCAATCAACATCCTTCAAATTGGAAAAGGATTTAGCAGAACCAACTTTGGTCCCACTAGAAGAGGATCCATCAAGAGACTTTCCATTGCGGCTCTTGGAGGGAGCCTTCCTCGTTTTTCCCTTCCCATGTCTAATTTCTAGAACAGCGGAAGAAGTAGTAGTAGTAGGAGTAGACACAACCGATTTACCATTCAGGTTGCTTTCTGCATTCCTTAGAAGGTCTTGAAGCTTGCTAAGAGCGACCTCCTCCTTGTTCATATGATAGGTCACACGAATTGATCATAACAAGAAGGTAAATAGTGTAGAATAATATCTATGGTCAACTCCTCATCAAAATTGACATTCAATTTAAGCAAGCAGTCCACAAATCTCTGCATCTTTTGCAAGTGGGCCGTGATGGGTTCACCATCCTTCATTTTGGTTGTGATCATGGAGACAATGATCTCATACCTCTCCCCCCGAGCACTTTGATGGTATCCTTCCATCAAATCTTGATACATTTTATAGGGATAGTAGTCCTCATAGGACTTATGTAACTTAGAAGTCATGGTAGCAATCATTAGACACGACACCTTTGTCGCATCCCTTTCATGAGTAGTGTGCTCAACGATTTGTTCAGGAGCGGCAGTGGTTACATCAATCTCCTTAAGCTCTTTATCCAGGACATATTCTTTTTCCTTATAGCGAATATCCATTTTGATGTTACGAATCCAGTCATTGAAGTTTGAGCCATAAAAAATGACCCTCCCACATAGGTTCATGAGGGAGAAAGAGCCTGAAGGGATTAGGTTGGAAGCATTGTTTGGGATAGACATCTGACAATGAAAAAGAACAAAGTTTAGGTTAGATGATAACCCATAATATTATACGCAATATGAAATATTAAGGCTAGGACCCAACACAATATTTAACAATTGCGAAGAGGGATACCGTAATCCAGTTGTAAAATATTTGAAGGTAGGTAAATGACAATTTACCAATTTCCAATACGAAAAATGAAATATATTATTAAGTTTTAATTGGTTTGAAATTCCTAGATCTTTGAGATTCATTGAACTTTTCAATGGCATGTTTAAATCTTGATTGTGCCCTTCAAGTTTGTGACTGGGATGCCGAGGATCACAAACAAGGTGTGAATAACCATGCACATTAAGTTGGTACACCCAATGTTACAAATCACCTAATGAATGTGCCGGTTAACCACATATGCTCCATTGATCTATGATTAACATCAAGCTACCCTTTACCACACATTGTCAGTCCAATATTAGTGTGCCGGTTAACCACACATGCTCCACTAACGACTTAACAAGGTGCAAAGTGTAATTTCATGGATTAGCAGCATTTTCGCATTTTTCTAAAGTAACTAAGACTGGGAGTTTAATAAAAGTTTAGTTACTTTATATTTATCATTATACTTTTAATGAGGGAGAATTAATGTCATATCCTACCCGTTCAGCTAACCACCTGCCACCAGTCAAGGAAGCGGTGGGTGAGAGTGGACACCCATTAAACTGTCAATTTATAGGCAATAACCTTATACACCCTTTTAGACCGGCTTTGTGAATGAGGTCTACTAATGGTAAGACTTACTAGTCTTATATATATATATATATATATATATATATATATATATATATATATATATATATATATATATATATTATTAAACTTATAATATTATAAAGTATAAGGGTTGAATTTTAACTTTTAAAACTCTAGGGTTTGGAATTAAAGTTTCATTGATGAGACTTTACAAATTCCAAAACTTGAGGGAACATTTTGAAACTTGTCAAAACTCTTCATATTCATAACTTATGAGTTTAATTGGATTTTAATGTATGAGACTTTTCATTTTCCATAACTTGAGGACAAGTTATGGAGGCCATTAAAATTCATCTAGATCATTTTTCTAACAACTAAAATTATCACATAATCTATGATCTAACTAAACTCATAATGAAGATAATTTCAAGTGAAGAATTCGAAAGCAATTTTGTTTATCATATAAAAAAACAATTATTTGAAAACTTTGACAATTATTTTGTGGTTAGATGAGTACAAGCACTACCATATCATAAAAAACATTTATAATGATCCAAAACAGTTTGTGGTAGTGTTCCCAATCCAAACCAAGCCAAGAAACTCGAAATTCTGCAAACAGAGCCTTCAACTCATCGATTGAATGAACTGGAATCGGCGAGTTGCTCTGTTACTGAGTGGACTCATCGAGTCTGTTCATGGAGTCGGCGATTTCACCAGTCAGAGGCCAAAATTTCGACTTTTTCAGCTTTGAAAAATTAGTAAGCGTCAAATATAATAGAAAACAAACCTGGCTCTGATACCACTGTTGGGTTTTGAGCATTATAACACTCCTATGGTGCGCATGCAACCCTAAATGCTTTGGATATATGTTTTCTCTAATTATACATGCATTTTGTTTTTCCAAAGCATTCACGCTATCTAGCATACAATTGAAGCCATATAATATAAACTTAGTTTGGATGCTTACCTCTTGAGTAGGGTAGAGTTCTTGATCTTTGAAAGCTTGGGCACCTAAAGTGTGATGCCTCTAATGGTTCACAAACACCAATATGCAAGAGGAGGCTTAAGAGAATAAGTTACTTATCTCAAAAAGATGGTCTAACCAATTTTGGTTCATGAGGGTTCTATTTATAGTGTGGCAAATGCTAGGGTTACATTTTGTAAACCCTAATGCTCAATGGGTTTAACCTCCAAGGACTATCCATGGATTAACTTATTGGTTTAGCCAATCCAAATAATCATGGATCATTGTCCCACACTACAAGAATCATTGATTTACATAATCAATCCCCATATATTTAATTAATCTCTTTTGAACACAAAATTAATTCTTGATCAATACTAATTAAATAACCTGATTTCATATATTAATATATTATACTTGTAATATATTAATAAATCATAAATAAACTTATTCTCAAAAGTCTATCCTATCAAATTCCACTGGAGAAGGCAACCCAAAAGGACCTCGCTACTATCGGGTCAAGTACATTCCAGTTATAGTTATGGGCTTAGACACCAAATTTAACAAAATCAACACATAGTATTTAGGAGTTCATCTAATCTAAACAAAAGAAAGGGTTTTTAGCCCATAATCACATCTGATGAACACGTGAACAAAAGGAAAACTAAGCTAAACATCATTAAACTAAGCAAACCGAATGCGTAGATGTGAATCCGTGCTCCAATTGATTTTCTAGCTTCAAAATCGACCCCAAAGGGTTCTTAGAATGGTTTTTCTTCGTAAATAGTCACACCCCTAAGGCCTCCCTTCTCTGGAATCGACCTAATGTCTGAGATATATATAGTTAACAAAATTAGGCCACCACATCTATGACAACCTGAAATTTCTATCTTGTACAACCGTTCAATTCAATCAAAGTCAGACTCGATTCGGCTATCTTTTAGCATTGTTTGAAGTCTTTTCGTGTGTTCTACGCCTAGTACCTTCAAGGTAAGGGTTTAGAAATGAGTTCCTTAAGTTCATCACATTTCAAAAGGGCCAAACACTCCTTGATGAGGAGTGTACGGCCGTATACATGGGTTTACGGCCATACACCCCCCTTTTGGCCGTACACTCTCGCATATATATATATAATATATATATATATATATATATATATATATATATATATATATATATATATATATATATATATATATATATATATATGTGGGACTTAGCCATTTTTAATCACTTTTCACTCATTCAAGCCAAGAAATCGATTCTCTCTCAACTATTATCGGGGTTTTCACCTAGATATTCAAAATGTAAATGTTACTTCCTTTGATTTGTTGATTCATTACACTACCTAGTGAATATCCATGATTTCATCCATGAAATTACTTCTTTTGGTTATATCTTCAAGAAACACCAAGAGCACACACAAGTTCTTGGACCTTAAAACACCCCTAAAGGCTTCTAATTCGTAAGTATCTCTTCCATCTTCTTGTTAGGCTTGTGAATCACTCCTTTTCTAGCCTTAAAACATCATATAATGTCGTACACCCCTTGTTTAGTGCATATTTGGCCTCAAACTCATGATATACTCCAACACAAGATCAAGAACACTTAGGGGATGCTAGATATAGCCTTAGAGCACCCTTTTTGACATGTTCTTCAAGGAGTGTACGGCCGTACACTCCATGGCCGTGCACACATGTGGCCGTACACAAAAGTGGCCGTATACCACTTGGCCGTACACACACTAGCGTGGCCATAAACCCATTTTATGCAATCCTTGGTACTTTTAACACTTCAATATAAGTGTTTCCTAGTTCCTAGGGTGGTTTTCTTACATGATTAGTTGTATAAACACTAATTATATCCATATATGTTTAATTATATGCTTATTAGGATCCGTTTGTGCTCGAGGTTCCACTTGACACTTAGCATCCTGTGCCGATTTTACATTCGCATCACTCTCTACAGGTGAGTTCATACCCATTAATCTACCTTTTAAATAATTTTAAATGCTTTTATAGGGGAGGGGGGAGGGGGAATACAAGTTGATAACATTATAGTTGCTATATCAATCACATGTGATTAATAACTATCAAACAAGTGGATTTTTCTTATACTGCAACTGTTTTATCAAACAAACTCTTCAAAATATTTTATAAACTGACATCAAGTCATCTGTTACCATTCAAATGGTTAAAACTCTTTTATATGTTAAACTCTGTATTAAACTCTTTTAAACTTATATATATTGTCAAAATCATGTCTATATAGATATAATTATATAAGTAAGGTTGAAAGGACTTAGGACTAATAACTCACTTTATTTCCTGTTCCATGTTTGGTTATGGACTTAGGGTATCCAGTTATTTGTCCGAGTGTCGTTTGAATCTTAGTTATACATTATGTATATATGTATAGATTTAAAAGTTCTTACATCAGTTCAGCACCTTTAGGTAGCAAAGGTGTAAAAACATACTCAGTCATTCAAACAACATTACTAGTAAACTATAATAGGTATAGTTTAGAGGTTTACTAGTCACTATTTATAGTACCATGAAACATACAAGAGTCATTTCATTTATGAGTCAATATACACTTACTATTATGTGAAACAGAAGGAACATACTATGACGAGAAACTAAGAGAGCGTACACTACACTATACAAGAGAACATACTATACACTAGAGAGCATACAATACACTAGAACATACTATACAAACACTAGAATACTACAACATTAATGTGAGCCACTACTTCATGACATGGCAATCTACTGCTGTGTCACGTTTGGTAACCAGAGTCTCCTGGAGGGAGAGCGTGATTTTGTGTATAGATCTATATGGGACTGACCGTCCTACACCTTGCTGCTAGCTATAGTGGGACCTGTAGGTCTACAGGTGACAAATGTCATACCAATTCGACGTCTTTGATCGTCATGCTTTACTAGTCAATCAAGTATGGTTACAACCTCATCACATTTTACCTTAATTAACAAACTGGCTTAAGGTAGTTAGTACATTGGTAGCTACTTATATACAATACTACGGTACATCGTTATTTATCCCCTTTGCATTCAAATTGTGATCTTCTCACATAAACGGTAATGTAAACTATATTTTGGTAATGATAGTCATACTTGGGAAAGATACACACTTTTACAAACAAACAACATACAGAATATTCGGGCCTTGGTAGAAGGCTACTTTTCGTAGAAAATATAGGATTTTCTAGGACATATAAACATTTACTACAAAAACTTACAAACATTTACATCAAACATTTGTAAACACTTACATACAAACAATGAAACTAAAATACTTATGAACTCACCAGCTTTAATGCTGATCTATGCTTTCAAAATAACTTATATTCTCAAGTCACCAGTAGACAGGTACCGATGACCAGGTTTTGGGAAGACGAAGATTTCAAGACTCGTCTTTATTTTGATTATTCATTTTTGATGTCTTAAAACTAAACAAAAAACACATTTGTATTAAAACTATATTATTAATGCAATGGATGATGTTGTTCCTTGTTTACTATTATGCATTGTTGTGATACTATACATGACGTCCTCCGCCCCAGAACATTTCTGCCGTTCTGGTTTTGTGGTGGGACATATTGGTATCAGAGCATTGTTTATAGTTAATTAAGTATATCAACCCATAAAAGATATACAATCTATAAACACATCGGGATTAAAATACTATGGACAAGAATTTATACTTTTAAATAATAAAATATTTAACTAAAGTATACACACCTGCATTCATACTAAAACCAGTGTCACTAGGACAGAACAAAAGTATTGCGATTGTTGGAAAATACAAGTAGGCTTGGAGACATATAATTAGATCTGGGAGTGATACAGCCTAATCAACTATATCTTTCCGAGAAGTGATTAGCATGTGCCTAGGAATCGCTGTGGTGTTGCAACAAGTCTAAAAACTTACCGACACTACAACAAAGAAAACATTAGAACAGAACATAAACTTAAAATGCTATAGGAGTATTTTGTCTTACTATAATTCGTATTTGAGAACTAAAGGTCTTTATTAGTAGGTCGATAGTTGCTTGGTGGATACGCTAAGGTTGTATGTGACTAAGGTGTCATAGACTTAGAATTTCTGATCTTTGCTTTATTTCCTGTTCCTTGTTTGGTTGTGGATTTAGAGTTAGGGTCACTTATTCAAAGGTCTATCCTGTTTTGATTTCATGTAACTGGTATGCACTACGCTAGTAATGAAGTAACTGATAAAGATCATCCTATAATTATCTTAAGTGGTACGTCTATTAACTATCTCTTTCATCCCATTTCTCGCTTAGATTTCATGGCCGGATTAAATCTCCCTGGCGAGCCATACTTCCCCAACCAAGGCAATGATGGATGGTTCGATAACGGGCCAGAAGAGAATCATCCATTCCCATTGGATGATGACTTCGAAGAGAACTTTCTGGAGAATTCTGACTCCGAGCCAGAAGTCAATGATTTGCCTCTGGTGGCTCCAATCCCAAATCCTAACCCTAGTCCGACTTTTCAAGGCCCGACACCTCTGTAGGCAGAATACTTGGGTGCTTGGAGTCAAGAACAGGGTTCGCCTATGTAACATCCCAAAAACATAGTCTGAAAATTTCATTTAATTTAATCATAAAAACCATGGTCGATAAACCTCATTTAAAAATCATAAGCAATGTATATCAAAATATTATAACAACTGTTAAGTATATCAGAGTATAAACATCCCAGGCTGAACAAATGGTGTGTGCACAACAATCTTCCCGAGCTCCTCTTTTGAAAACTGAGTACCTGAAACCAAAACTGAAACTGTAAGCACGAAGCTTAGTGAGCTCCCCCACACTACCACATATCGTAATATAACATATAAACACATATTGGTCCTTGCCCTCTGCATCAGACCGATGTCCGAAAACTGCATCGCACCAAAGTTCGGAACTAACCAGGGCCTTGCCCTCTGCATTGGACCAAAGTCCGGAAACTGCATCGGACCGAAGTCCGGAACTAACCAGGGCCATGCCCTCTACATCGGACGGAAGTCCGGAAACTGCATCGGACCGAAGTTCGAAACTAACCAGGGCCTTGCCCTCTGTATCAGACCGAAGTCTGGAAACTGACTGAACATAGCATATCATAATCATATCTACTAGCATAAACATATATACTGCATACTGCATCGAACCGAAGTCCGGAACACATAACACAAAGACATGCTTGAATAACAAAGACATCAAGCACACTGAACTACTGCATCAGACCGAAGTCCGGAACTACTGCTAACTAAATGGGCCGGCATTATGGCCGTAGACCCGTTCATACCGGAAGGAAACTCACCTCACACCGCTGAAGTCCCGTAGACACAATCCCACACTGCTGAAATCCCGCAGACTCAACCCCAGCTGCTGGATAACAGATTCCCGAACTATCAATACCAAAATAACACCCAATTAATAATTGGGTTCCAACTCATAACCATAAGTCCATACTTGGGTAAACGACTACTTTACCCCTATCTTGGATTATGTATTAAGCCCAATTTCTCCATGTCAATTACTCTAGTTTATTTGATTATTCTTGGATGGCCCAACACAAAACCCAATTGAATATTAGGGTTTTCTCACTTAGCCCATTAAGGACTTAATCCATTAAGTTCTTTACTCTACTAGATAATTGACATGGAGAAATTAGGCTTAATACACAATCCAATCTCAATGGTCCAATAAGTCCAAGGTCCAAATACTTGTAGTTAGGGTTTTCTAAACCCTAAGTTGGTTATTCACCCAAACATGGCCCAATAGGCCCAAAACTAATACTTAATCCCATTAGGGTTTTGCTAGGCTAATTAGGGTTTGCTAGTGGGGCACCACCCACTACCACCTCAGGTAGTAGTGGTCAGCGACGGCACACGGCGGCGGCCACCACCTTACGGTGGTGGTTATTATTTTCATTATTCATTTCTAGTTACAGATACAATGATTGAACCCAAAAGTACACACACACACTAACTAACATAATACACACACATCCACCCTAGTGGTGGTCGGTGGTGGTGGAGGGTGGCAGTGGCTTTATCCGGCCAAACAACCACCTACATCCTTATGAAAACCAAACACAATATATCTACTAAGATACAGACCCATACACAAACTCATAACAACGACTGGTGGTGTTAAGATCTGGCAGAAGGTGGCAGAAGAAGGCTTATACGGCGGCAGGAAGGTAATGGCCACCATAGGGCTGCCATGGTGGTTCCCACGCTTTTCCAGCCAACAGCAAGCAGGCACGCACACACGGAGACGAGATGAGCAAGGGAAACGCACCCCAATCACAGCTACCCTTGCGGCGGCTCATGGCGGTCAGAAGAAAAGAAGCGATGGAACAGCCTCCTTGTGGTTGAATAGGCGATGGCGGCGACGGCTAGCTGCACTCATGACGACAGATGGCGAGCAGCAGCAGCGAGATTAGAATCCACAGCGGCGGCGCCAATGACCGGGAAAGAGTGCCAGCCGCAACAGGAGAACGTCCAATGACAAGGGTGGTCTTCAACGAGAACGGCAGTTGCGCCTCCACGGTGCTTATTCGACCGGCCACTATGGTTCTTCCCCCTCTATACGCTACGTCTGGCAATTTGGCTTCATCGGTTTCTATCTTCACAGCGGCTGGGAGATTACGACGGCTAAAAGAGAAGTGAGGCGAGGGTGGCTGTTGGAGGATCTCCGATGATGGCGGCTGCTTTAATGAGCTAGGGTTAGAGTCACCGGGTGAAGGGTCTTATATAACCTGATCCCATAAATAAGTTTCCCATATTGGCAGATTCGATCCCTCCTTCCTTCTTTTCTTTCAAAATATGGTCATATTTTACACTTTTAATCATGTCTTCAGAAATCTTTACAACTGGATCCAAAACTTACCTTTTAAGCCCCCGAGCCCATAAATTTCTTTCACAATAGGTCCCTAAATCACCAATAAACCCTTAAGCCTTCAAATATTTTGAATTTAAGTCCCGAACGTACACTTCTAACCCTCGAATTTCAAAATTATTCACAACTTAGTCTGACACTTACTTTTATTAATTTATTTAAATAAATGGGGCATTACCACTCTCCCCACTTAAATTAGATTTCGTCTTCGAAATCATTTCTTACCATTCCTTAGGCGCCCAACTACTCTAGTAATGTGGCCATAATCCTGCGCACACCCTAGTCTTCTTAGGGTAGTTGTGACCAATCATCACAAAACCCTAACATCTGCAGGCGAACTAATTCCTCGCAACAAGATCACATATAGTTCATCTGAATTCTACTGTCTCGAGATGGTCTAAATCCTGACAGACCACTCTTATTGAATCATTATTGCCGAATCCATTCTACTTGTCTCTCAGTTGCCCACTCCTCTCATGAAATCTCAAGGCTCCCACTAGAAAAACCGAATCACGAATCCATTTATCCCTGTGATTCACTTATACTTTGCCAAAACTCAGATAATATTGTTGTAAGTGACTTAGCATATCCCAAGCTATTTGTGACTCTAACAACAAATGAAAACCCCAAATACGATTACCGCTTAAGACATTGACTGTCTGAAGCATTGATATTTCTGAAAAACAGAACTTCCTGAATCACTTACTACCTGAACACTAAACTACCTGAAACACGGAACTGCCTGAATTACTGAACTGCCTGAAACAGAGAGCTGCTTGAAACAACATGTTGCTACATGACTTCTTTCCAACATCTATCGAGACCTTCCTGGTCTCAACTTATTCACCAATCATTTGAAGTGCCTGGTTCCAGCTCGACGGCGGAGCCAAAGGACTCCCTACTTAGTCGCCTCACACGACTTCTGAACGAAATCCTTCTCTGGAACTAGTTGCTACTAGCTATCTTGTCACTGTGGCCCTAACGACCTTCTGATCTAACCGATTGGTTCCATGTGTCGAATTCTTACGTCACCAAACCCAAGGCTAAAAGTGATTGCTACATGACCATTGGTGGCCTTATGTCATAAATGACCTTAAGCAGTCAACTGCTTACTTGCTCTTATGGCTGTAGTCGCGCTTCTACAGTCTTATATCTAGCTTAACCAGATCTAACCCATCTGGGTAATTCCGAAATCCAATATGTGGATTTCCATCTCCTCACTACTACACCCGAACTGGTGGGTGCTACTGTCCTTCCCGCGTCCTAACAATGCACTCACGCTATCTACCAACCTAGTGAATTCTATGGCTACACCCGCAGACTTACAACACTCTAACACATTATGACTGCTAGTGAATGCTACAGCTACACCCACGGAGTTACAACACTCTAACACTTTCTGGCTGCTAGTGAATGCTACGACTACATCTGCAGACTTACAACACTTTCCATACAGGATCGAGCACGCGCTTGACCCGCACTCAGCTAAACTCATGTCCTGACTGGAATCCCTAACCTGATTCCATAAGGCTTTCTAGCAAACATTACGGGAAAATGATCTCCTTATTGGCAAGTTTTTTCTGAACTTCCATCTCACTCTATCCTCAAACCATACAGCCTCTTAGGATGTCTTCCTTCCAAACAAGGATGTGAAACTTCTCCCATCTTCATAACTGCTCTTTCTTCGGAATCCTTGGGTGATTCTCCCCCACTTTGATTCAGCTAATGCCCTACAGCACCCAAAACTGGAAAAAATCTCAATTCTTCCTACTCTCCCATGACCAATCTGCTAGAACTCACGCTTATCCTTGCTAGGTTTTCAACACCAGCTAATCCAAAAGATCACACAACCCCTAAAAAAAATCTGAATAATCTCCGAGAATAACCCGCTAGATCCAGGAAACTCTGATTCTCAGTTGGAGACCTCGGAATCTCCTACTGCATCACGGCCTCTATCTTGGCCGTATCGACTAGAATACCCTTCTGATTGACAAGGTGCCTAATAAATTGCACCTCACGCAACCAGAAATCACATTTTGAGTACCTTGCAAAAAGTCTCTCCCTCCTCAAAGTCTCTAGCACCTCCCTCAGGTGCTTCTCGTGCTGCTCCTCAATCTAATAATAAACTAAGATGACATTGTGCTCTCCCAATCCCGCGATTTAGGATATGATCTTTCGCTATCCACTAAAAAAAATTCTCGGTATGCAGTTGGCATATGCCATTTCTTGGAAGTATAATTCAAACAAAACGGAGGATAACCCTAAGTTACACTTACTCAACCCCTGGAACGAATGGTTTTATCGTGCAGTTTCCCGCATGTGTTGTACTGAATCTAGCCCTGCTAGTCTCTCAAAATATGATCCAAAATCTAGGGTCTCCTCTCGATACCCCCCAATATAGGCAACTGAACTGATTCCCTCTTACCAATGTGCTCCAAGTCCATATCTCATTCTCAAGCTCTAGAAGTCATATCATTCAGGGTCTTGCACTCCGAGATACTCACGATCTCCTTGCTATCACTCTACAGTATGTTTTGATAACTTACCTTCTTCATTTCCTCATCTGCTGCATATTGTGGTACCATATAAGCTCTTTCCCGAGACTTGGCAGTGAGCTCTGCCACAGTCTCAGTCGTCTTGTGGAGATCTAACAACTCTTTTGCCAACTGTTGCGGCTCAATCGCATCATTACTCAAGTCGCTACCAACCTTTTCCTATCAACCTCGTGCTTTATCCCTCAAGAGACAGGAAGTAAGTCAGATCTTGTCTCCTTTCGAGACAACATCTGGTACGAAAAGTGTTGGCGACATCTGCCAAGCATCTGCTTCTAACAATGGGGTCCCTAGCCCCCATGACAATCTGAAGCCTCACAAACTCTGAATTCCTGAAACATCAACGTACGGGTCTCTATCATGACTTCTATCTCAGTGCATAATGCACTAGGCCTCTCATCACAAATCTCTATAATGTCCTCCTTGGCCACACTGAGGATCACAAGATTCTGGTCAATGATATTGCGCATAATTCTCAGATGGAATGAACTCCCTCATCTGATCATCAATCTGCCCGGCTCTAGAGTCCAAGCCTGATCCCTCGCCGACACCAGAACTACCATCTGGTCTACCACGTAGCGTCACTATACTCGGCAACATACCATCACTAACATCACAATACTCATCCAAACTCGAGGGATCTCACACACTACTAGTTCCCTGGTCTTATCTCAGCCTTCCTTTATTCGAGTACGTATCCTCTGCCTTCAGTAGTATGGGCCCATACTACCTTCCACATCTATCCGTACTTTCCTCAAGAACTGCCTCGACTCCACCAAGTCCCTTCTACTGCTACTGATCTCTGCTACTCTCATCCTAGGCTTGCCCTAGGGAATCTTGGACTCCACCCAAAACCAGTCCTCAGCTGTTGAAGGCCTCCTTGTAATGCCAATTAGCCATCACCTGAATACCATCACATGTGACAAGGCTCAGATAATCCTTCTAGTAAAAGACTCGTACCTACAATGGTTGGACTCAAATAAGAGCTGCGCAATAGGGCCAAATCCAGCACTCTGAGATTATTCAATCCTGATCGCATGTGACGTGACGTATTCACCTAATGGCTAACTCCTATCACTCAGAGTCCCACAAGGCACAAAGTAAGCAACATTCGGACACAGGAAACTACTCAAGCATATCTATCAAGAAACTATACTAGCATACAATGCTAAGCTCATACTATCAAGAATAACCTAACATGCTATCCTAATACTCTCTACTCGTTACTAGCATGCAATTCTCATAATGCTGAAACACATATAGCAGGCACATAATGCATCCTACTAGATCCTTAGTCTTATTCTAGCATGTTGTTCTACTAAAACTGAAACTGAAACTGATAATCATAGCATAAACTTGTATGGGTAATTTGGGAGTACTTACTTGAGCTTGGATGATTGCATGCACCACACCCTTTCCTCTTTTCAAAGTTCATTTATTTCTAAAAATTCTTTTCTTTTTTCTAAAACTCTTTTCTTTTGAAAACTTTATACCACTTCCTTAGTTTGAGTTCAGACACACTCAGAAGTGTGCCTGAATCACTCAAACCAAGGCTCTGATACCAACTTGTAACATCCCAAAAACACAGTCTGAAAATTTCATTTAATTTGATAATAAAAACCATGGTCGATAAACCTGATTTAAAAATCATAAGCAATATATCTCAAAATATTATAACAACTGTCAAGTATATCAGAGTATAAACATCCCAGGCTGAACAAATGGTGTCTACACTGCAATCTTTCCGAGCTCCTCTTTTGAAAACTGAGTACCTAAAACCAAAACGGAAACTGTAAGTACGAAGCTTAGTGAGCTCCCCCAAACTACCACATATCGTACAATAACATATAAACACATATTGGGCCTTGCCAACTGCCTCGGACCGAAGTCCGGAAACTGCATCGGACCGAAGTCCGAAACTAACCAGGGCCTTGCCCTCTGCATCGGACCGAAGTCTAGAAACTGCATTGGACCGAAGTCCGGAACTAACCAGGGCCTTTCCCTCTGCATCGACCGAAGTCCGGAAACTGCATCGGACCAAAGTCTGGAACTAACCAGGGCCTTGACCTCTGCATCGAAACGAAGTCCGGAAACTGCATCAGATCGAAGTTCGGAAGTAACCAGGGCCTTGCCCTCTGCATCAGAACGAAGTCCGGAAACTGACTGAACATAACATATCATAATCATATCTACTAGGAGAAACACATATACTGCATACTACATCGAACCGAAGTCCGGAACACAAAACACAAAGACATGCTTGAATCAAAAAGACATCAAGCACACTGAACTACTGCATCAGACCGAAGTCCGGAACTACTGTTAACTAAATGGGTCGGCATTGTGGTCGTAGACCCGTTCCTACTGGAAGGAAGCTCACCTCACACCGCTGAAGTCTCGTAGACACAATCCCACACTGCTGAAATCCTACAGACTCAACCCCAGCTGCTGGATAACAGATTCCCGAACTGTCAACACCAAAATAACACCCAATTAATAAGTGGGTTCCAACTCATAACCATAAGTCCATACTTGGGTAAACGACTACTTTACCCCTATCTTAGCTTGACTCCAGCCTAAGGCCCAAACCAAAGGCCCAAATGTCTAATAATGGACCAAGGCCCAACTCAGGCCCAATTTTCCAAATTAGGCCCAAACCTCTAGATGGACTTCCCTTAAGGCCCAATTATTCAGTCTAGTCCAACATGTCTCATTCTAAGGGCCCAATATCATACAACCATCTAGGCCCAAAACTATGGCCCAATTTTCTAAATTGGGCACAATCCCTCATATGGGCCTTACCCTAAAGCCCAACTAATTACTCTAGTCCATTTGATTATTCTTGGATGGCCCAACACAAAGCCGAATTGAATATTAGGGTTTTCTCACTTAGCCAATTAAGGACTTAATCCATTAAGTCCTTTACTCTACTATATAATTGACATGGAGAAATTGGGCTTAATACACAATCTAATCTTAATAGCCCAAAAGTGGGTCCAATAAGTCCAAGGCCCAAATACTTGCAATTAGGGTTTTCTAAACCCTAATTTGGGTTTTTCACCCAAACATGGCCCAATAGGCCCAAAACTAATACTTAATTCCATTAGGGTTTTGCTAGGTTAATTAGGGTTTGCTAGTGGGGCACCACCCACTACCACCTCGGGTAGTAGTGGTCAGCGACGGCACACGGCGGCGGCCACCACCTTACGGTGGTGGTTATTATTTTCATTATTCATTTCTACTTACAGATACAATGATTGAACCCAAAAGTACACACACACACTAACTAACATAATACACACACATCCACCCTAGTGGTGGTCGGTGGTGGTGGAGGGTGGCAGTGGCTTTATCCGGCCAAACAACCACCTACATCCTTATGAAAACCAAACACAATATATCTACTAAGATACAGACCCATACACAAACTCATAACAACGACTGGTGGTGTTAAGATCTGGCAGAAGGTGGCAGAAGAAGGCTTATACGGCGGCAGGAAAGTAATGGCCACCATAGGGCTGCCATGGTGGTTCCCACGCTTTTCCAGCCAATAGCAAGTAGGCACGCACACACGGAGACGAGATGAGCAAGGGAAACGCACCCCAATCACAGCTACCCTTGCGGCGGCTCATGGCGGTCAGAAGAAAAGAAGCGATGGAACAGCCTCCTCGTGGTTGAATAGGTGATGGCTGCGGCGGCTAGCTGCACTCATGACGACAGATGGCGAGCAGCAGCAGCGAGATTAGCCTCCACAGCGGCGGTGCCAATGACCGGGAAAGAGTGCCAGCCGCAACAGGAGAACGTCCAACGACAAGGGTGCTCTTCAACGAGAACGGCAGTAGCGCCTCCACGGTGCTTATTCGACCGGCCATTGTGGTTCTTCCCCCTCTATACGATACGTCCGGCGATTTGGCTTCACCAGTTTCTGTCTTCACGACGGCTGGGAGATTGCGACGGCTAAAAGAGAAGTGAGGCGAGGGTGGCTGTTGGAGGATCTCTGATGATGGCGGCTGCCTTAATGAGCTAGCGTTAGAGTCACCGGGTGAAGGGTTTTATATACCTTGATCCCATAAATAAGTTTCCCATATTGGCAGATTCGATCCCTCCTTCCTTCTTTTCTTTCAAAATAAGTTCATATTTTACACTTTTAACCATGTCTTCAGAAATCTTTACAACTGGATCCAAAACTTACCTTTTAAGCCATGAGCCCATAAATTTCTTTCATAATAGATCCCTAAATCACCAATAAACCCTTAAGCCTTCAAATCTTTTCAATTTAAGTCCCGAACGTACACTTTTAACCCTCGACTTTCAAAATTCTTCACAACTTAGTCGGGGACTTACTTTTATTAATTTATTTAAATAAACGGGGCGTTACAGCCTATGCCATACAATGGAGACCGAAGCTTCTACAACCTGAGCGAGGGAGGCTCAGTCGACAGAGTCCTGCCTATTCTGGTCTACAGGGTTGCTCATAATGAAGAGCAGGTCAGGATAGCCATCCACCGAATCATGGAGGTTGATGCTAAAGCAGGAGTTAGTATAATCAACATTCATCGCCTGGAAGATGCTCGTGAGAGAGCTGAGAGAGACAATGAGGCCCTACAACAAGAATTGGCCTTCAACTCGGGATGAAGCCATAGAGCTCCGGGTACGCCAAATGGTTTATGAGCGACACCTCCATGATGTGGAGCGTCAGCTAGCTGACTTGAGGGTTCGCCGAGGGGTACCCGTTGCTGGTAGAAGTCACTTTACTCGTCCTTTCTTTTGGTTTAAGGAATAGCCTTCGTATCTATGCTCTATGTAGCACTTTTTGCATGTAAATATTCCTATCTATCTAGTACTGTTGTTAGGTCTCGATGCTGTCAAAATTTTCTTATGCTGGTTTGATGTAAGACCTACTTCTAGGTCATTTTTCCCGAACTTGTTACATCATTAATGCCAATATTCTTGACAGTCATCTAATCTTTTGGGAAATTCATATCCAAGTTCTTTCATACTGTTACTGTTAGATCTCTATATCAATCATACTCTCATTTTTTTGGTTGGACTATGGAGAGTTAGTCCATGATCCATTTTCATTATTCTTGCTATTGATTCTTACTATCATTTTCATATTTGTAAACTTTTAGTCGAACTATGCCTCCTCGAAGAGTGACAAGGCGTAATCCTCCGATAAGTCTAATGCAACCACCTCCACCTCCTCCACCATACAACCCAACAACAATCCAAACTGTGGTGAATGCGGCTGTTATGGCAGCCCTAACTTAGTTCAGTGCTAGTGGAACTAGTGGGAGTGGAACAATTGTGCATTCCACTCAAGGTGATGTTGCAGCGCGCTCAAGAGAGTGTTCATATAAAGACTTCACCAATTGCAAGCCTAGTTCCTTCAATGGGACTGGCAGAATCATTTCCCTCTCGCAATGGCTCGAGAAAACGGAATCGATCTTTGAGATCTGTTCCTGTCCGGAAGGAAGCAAAGTTAAATTTGCTGCCTGTGCCTTTACGGACAGAGCCCTGACATGGTGGAATAGCCATGTAACTCTAATTATGGCAAATGCCATGGGCTGGGAGGCTCTGAAGGATCTCATGATAGAAGAGTACTGCCCGTGGGGCGAAGTTCACAAACTTGAACAATAACTATGGAGCCTAACCATGAAGAGCTCCGACATAGTGTCCTATACTGCCAGATTCAGCGATTTGTGCCTCCATTTAAGGGGAATGTCTTAGCTTCAAACCCCACTACCTTCGATAGTGCCAAGCGATTGGCACAGCGGCTCATTGATCATGGAGTCCGCACCCCAACTACATCAACAACCATCGCCATCCTAGAGCCCTCCAAAGTCGCTGACAACAAGCGAAGTTTTTGGGATAATAAGAAGAAGAATGCGGCACAGAACGCTGCCAAAAAGCAGCAGACCATGGCCGTTCATGCTGCGATAACACCTACTGCTACTCCGTCGATGAAGCAGTATGTTGGGAGCTTGCCCAAGTGCAACAAGTGCAGCTTCCATCACAACGGACCCTGCCGAGAAATGCAGTGTGCTAACTACAACAGGAAAAGGCACACACCTCGTTTCTATAAGGCTCTGGCAAGGCCAATCACCAAAGTCCCTGATGTTGGTGTGGGCCAGGCTTGCTACGGATGTGGTGAGGTGGGTCACTACAAGAGAAACTGCCCGGAGACAGGGAATGCTGGCAGAGTGGGAAGAGTTTTGGCTATAGGCCACAAGGAAGCAGTTGCTGACCCCATAATGGTCACTGGTATGTTTCTCCTCGATAACTCATATGCATGCATACTATTTAATAGTGGAGCGGAGAGGAGTTTCGTGAACCGAAAATTTGCTCACTTACTTAAGCAACAATCACATGCACTTAAAGATCATTTCACTGTAGAAATGGCTAATGGAAAGACTGTGAGCACTAACAATATATACATAGGATGTACTCTAACTCTAGATAGCCATTCATTTTCAATCGACCTCATTCTGGTCTCAATTAAAAGCTTAGATGTCATTATCGGCACAGATTGGTTGAGTCTTCATCGTGCCGACATCATGTGTTATGAAAAGGCCGTTCGCCTAAATCTGCCGTCTAGCAAAAATCTGATTATCTATGGTGACAAACCCGACACGAACCTTCGTATCATCTCGAGTATTCAACCCCAGAAGTACTTACAAAAGGAATGTCGCACATTCCTTGCTCATGTTGTCGATGTAAGCCAAGGGACGAAGGACATAAAGAACATCCCAGTGGTACGCGATTTTCCCGACATCTTTCTAGAAGAACTACCAGGATTGCCTCCACAGTGTCAAGTCGAGTTCATAATCGACTTAGTTCCAGGGGCTACCCAGTAGCCAAATCGCCCTATCGTCTAGCACCAGCTGAGATGCAAGAGCTATCCGGTAAACTTATCGAATTGCATAGCAAGGGATTTATTAGACCAAGCTTCTCACCCTGGGGATCACCGGTCTTGTTTGTGAAGAAGAAAGACGGATCGTTTCGTATGTTCATCGACTATAGTGAACTAAAAAAGCTTACCATCAAGAATCGTTACCCTTTGCCTCGCATAGACGATTTTTTCGACCAACTACAAGGGGCGAATTACTTTTCAAAGATAAATCTGAGATCCGGGTATCACCAGTTATGAGTGCTTGAGGATGTTCTGAAGACAGCCTTCTGAACTCATTATGGACACTACGAGTTTGTAGTGATGTCATTCGGACTGAATAATACGGCCACTGTACTCACGGATTTAATGAATAGGGTATGTCATATTTACTTGGATCAGTTCGTCATTGTGTTCATTGATGACATACTTATCTACACTCGTAGTAAGGAAGAGCATAGTAAGCATCTATGTCATATCTTGGAAACATTATGATCAGAGAAGCTCTACGCGAAGTTCTCTAAATGCGAGTTTTGGATTCGAAGAGTCTAATTCTTGGGTCACATTGTTAGTGAAGAGGGAATTCATGTGGACCCTTCCAAAATAAAGGCCACTAAGAACTAGTCAGCACTGAAGACGCCTACAGAAATTCGTCAATTTCTAGGCCTCGCTGGCTACAATTGCTAGTTTATTCAGAACTTTTATCGGATTGTGAAACCGCTTACAACCTTGACCCAGAAGGACGTGGTCTTTGATTGGGAAGAGAAACAAAAGAAGGCATTTCAAACGCTGAAATGAGCCTTATGCACCGCATCGATACTATCCCTCCCAGAAGGAATAGAATACTTCGTGGTTTATTGCGATGCATTAAACCAAGGACTCGGTTGTGTTCTTATGTAACAAGGTAAGGTCATAGCCTATGCCTCATGACAACTAAAGACACACGAGGTCAACTATACCACACATGATCTTGATTTAGGAGCAGTTGTGTTTGCTCTGAAGATCTAGAGACAGTACCTGTATGGTACAACAAGCACTATCTTTACAGACCACAAAAGCCTTCAACATATATTCGACCACAAGGAGCTCAATATGAGACAACGACGGTGGGTCGAGCTACTCAATGACTACGAATGCGTAATTCATTATCATCCCGATAAGGCGAACGTAGTAGTTGACGCCCTTAGTCAGAAAGAATACACTGGTCGTAGAGTCAAATCATTGACTATGACTATCCATTCACATCTATCCACACAAATTATGGAGGCTCAACTCGAAGACTTAAAACCTGAAAATGTGGCAGGTGAATCCCTGATAGGGATGGATAAGAACTTGGAAGTCAAGGGTGGCGGAGCCTTATATCTCATGAATCAGATCTGGACACCGAAACACAGTGGTTTCATAGACTTGGTCATGACTGAAGCGCACAACACTCGATATTCCGTTCACCCACGTTCAGATAAGATGTATCTGGATCTTAAAAAGCTATATTGGTGGACTAACATGAAAGAAGAGGTTGCTACCTTCATGAGTAAATGCCTTACTTGTGCCAAGGTTAAGGTTGAATACCAGAAAATATCAAGTTTACTTCAGCAACCGGAGATACCTGAATGGAAGTGGGAGCGGATCACGATGGACTTTATAACCAAGTTGCCCAAGACAACGGGTGGTCTCGATACCATATGGGTTATCGTAGACAGGTTAATAAAGTCCGCACACTTCCTGCCTATCAAAGAAACTGACAATATGGAGAAACTCACTAGAACATACATTAGGGAGATCGTACGATTGCATGGTGTTCCCATATCCTTTATCTCTGATAGAGATAGTAGATTCACTTTGAGATTCTGGCAATCGCTACAAGGTTCCCTAGGAACTAGGCTGGACATGAGTATAACCTACCATCTGCAAACCGATGAACAAAGTGAGAGAACTTTTCAAACTTTGGAAGATATGTTGTGAGCATGTTTGATTGACTTTGTAAAGGCATGGGATATTCACCTACCCCTTGTCGAGTTCTCCTACAATAATAGTTATCACACGAGCATAAAGGATGCTCCATTTGAAGCCCTCTATGGCTGTAAGTATAGATCCCATTTGTGCTAGGCTGAGGTGGGTGAAACATAGTTAGCTAAAGGACACATTCCTGACAACACTCTCACGGGTCCAAAAATCATTCAGGAAACGACAGAGAAGATCGTTTAGATTCGTGAACGATTGAAAGCCTCTAGAGATCGACATAAAAGCTAAACAGTGAGACTGCTAATCTGGCAGTGGTTGCTCAGTACTTTGACTGGGAGGACCAGATTCAGGAACTGAATATTTCAGGACCTGAAAATGCTCACTTGGCTCAAATCAATGATACTCCTGTGGAATAAGCTGAAGTTGATCCTGAAGAAGAGATGATGGAATTGTAGTTTGCTTTTATGGTATCTTCTACTTCAGAACCTGAAAAGAAAGAGGTAAGTTAGTCTTCTTGTTCTCAAACATGTATTGATAATGTTAAAAATCTTCTTGAGCATATAGAATGATTACGTAGAGAAAACGAGGACTTGAAATATAAAAGGTATCAACTTAGGAAAGGACAGAAACCCCTGAAGGCTGAATTAGAAGCAAAAACCACAGACTTTAGAAAACTTTCGGAAGAGTATAGCAATAAGAGTGCGTGTTATAGATATGTGACTAAACAACTTGCTGAGGTAACTGCTGAGCTTGACACATTGAAAAACAAATTTGAAAATGCAGATTTTAATTTTAGAAAATATGATGTGTCAAGTGAAGTAGTTGCGTCCATGATAGAACATAATTTGCAATTCAGAGAAAATCAGCAAAAGGGTTTAGGATATGACAAAGTGCCTCCTCCTTATAATCATAACTATCAGTTTAAACCATTGACTGAACAAGAGATAAACAGAGAGCCATTTCTTAAATATGGATTTGTGTCAGGAGGCAGTATTAATGTTGAAAATACTAATGTTTCTACTTCCCGTGCAGATCAATCCTTAAGTCAATCAAAGTGTTGGGTTGAAGATTCGTTTGAAGATTGCGTCAATGGGCTCGGCTGTTAGTCCATTTAATTTTGTATTCCGGTTTTGGGCCTGTCCATACCGTGAGCTTGCTAGGTTACTATATAAGTATATGCTTGCATGCATAATTAGGTTAACGATTAAGAGTATTACGATAGAATTACAGATTTCTTTGATCGTTCTTGTAAACCTACCAACTCTCTACAGTTGATGTTCTTTATCGAGCTCTTCTGAGGGTTATTTTATAATCATTCAACCTGTTTGATTCATCGTTGAGTTATTCTTTATTTTACATTCGTTCTTACTATTTAAATATTTATTCACCTGTTTAAGATCTAATCGATCTTCAAGATTAAGTATTAATCTCATCAATTGGTATCAGAGCAGGAGGCTGTGTAATCGATACACATCTTTTCTGTGAAAAGGTTTTAATTAGGGTTTTTCCGCAATTACTAATATTTATTGAGCCGTCATCTCATTATTGACGTATCTTGATATTTATTGTTTTGCCCTAATCTGAGTTATTACAAGTCTGATCTTTTAACAGGTTTTTTCGATCATAATGGACGAATCGCAATCAAATCCTATCAATATTTCCAACAGCATCGGTTCGACGACGAAGATTCCAATCCTATATACCCATGATTATGAAGTCTGGGCGCATCACTTTGAAGACTACGTTATAGGATCTGAGGATAATGGATACCTCATATGGGAAGCAATCATTAATGGACCTTTTTCTCATTCTGCAACGTCAAGAATTGTTAAAACTCAAAAGGAGTATAACGATCTGCTGAAGGATGTCAAAGATATTGCACAAGATGAAAAGGATAAATTCCAGTGTAATATCAAGGCGTTAAGATTGATAAGATTCGCCCTTCAGTCCGACACCTTCAGGTTGGTCAGCTCATGCACGACGGCAAAGGAAGTTTGGGATAGACTTCGCGAACTGTACTCTACAGACGAGGATCTCAAACATTCTATCCAAACCTTGCTCTTATCTGTGTTTGGAGAATTCAGGCAAGGAGCCGAAGAAACCGTGACCCAGACGTTCGATCGCTTCAATCATCTTCTCAGTAGGATGATCAAACATGACATTGAAAGGAAGCTTATCGAGCAGAAGGTTACGTTCTTAAATGGTCTAAGGTCAGAATGGAGAGCAGTGGTGTCAACAGTCAAAGCCCATGAGCAGTTTAAATCATATTCTTTGGTGAAACTGGTGGGTATTCTCAAGTCTCAGGAGAAGATTGTGCTGCAGGAAAAGAACGTTGTTTCAAGCCTAGGTTCTCTGGCCCTCCTGTCAAAAAGTAAAGCTGTGATGGAGGATGAAGACTTCAACTTGGAGGAGTATGACCTCACATCTGAGGATTATGCTATGATGGTGTCTAACCCCAAGAGGTTCATAAAGAAGAGTTTCCCCAGCAACAAAAACCGAAACTGGCAGGGGATTTACAGTTCAGAAAAGATTAATAATGAACCGAAGGTTGAAGAGCCCAAGAAGGAACCGAAAGCAGATGGTGATTCTGGAGTAAGCTGTTACTACTGTGGAGGGAAGAATCACTATGCTAAGGATTGTGTCCTTAAGAAGATGGCTGAAAAAGATGAAGAAAAGGATGAGGAAGCTTTGCTACAGAAAAAGCTTGATGAGATGAGGAAGAAGAAATCTACCACTAACTCATCCATGAATGCTCTTATTGTACAGGGTTCGGTTGCTGATGACGAGTTCGGTGGAGTTGAAGTTTGGTCAACCGATTCAGAAGACGATGAAGTGAGGAAGCCTTCACATGGAAAGGCTTGTGTGGCAAAGGAGGAAAGCAGTGGAGGACGGTGCTTCATGGTGTCTGATGTATCTCAGATGAGGGGATACAACACTGATGGTGGAAGCGAGGAACCGAAGGAGCAGCAGGACATGTGCTTTACGGCCAAACCACTCAGCCATCAGTTCAATGAGCTCGATGAACTGATCAAGAAGGTACAATCGGTTTTTGTTTCATTTAAAGTACCTCAATCCTCATATGAGAAAGAACTAAAAAAATGTTAATACAAGAATTTCTCATCTAGATAGTAGTTTAACTCAAACTCGAGTCACCAATTCTAACCTAACTGATCAATTAAGCAGGGTGTCGTCGAAGAGTGAGGAGCGGCGCATGTGGATCGAGTTGAAGGAGTCTGAATTAGTTAAAATAAAAGACGAAAACATTTATTTACAAAGAGACAATTTAAAGTTGTTAAAACAGCGGAATGTTTTTTGTTTAATTGCAAAACGTCTTTATTCTAATATTACTCAGCTTCACTTGGACTGTGAAATAGGCCAAAAGATCCATCGCATGATTTTGCCCTTCCTTGAGTTTAAGGAGGATGAAATCGATGCCGAAGCTTATAATTGTGAGAGTGTGATATCATCTGATGACGTCAATCCGACCTACATGTATGGACTGGACAAAATAGAATCTTTCATTAAATCCAAGGACCACAAGAACATGCTTAAAAATCTTTTGGATGAAAATGATAGACTTAAACTGAGAACCGAAACCATACAAAAATTTGACTCTTTAAACGCCAACCTGAGCTCAGAAAATAAAATTGATGTCGAAAATGCATCTGAGCTTAATGAGGACGACAACATGAGTGAAATTTCTGTAGAGGACACGGTTGACAGCTCAGAATTTGTAAAAAACGAACCTGAAAACCACAAGAATCTAATTTCTGAAAATTCAGTGGAGTTCGCTCGATTGTCCCAACAAAAGTCCCCGATCTTAGTAGAGAAAGCGGTTGTATATCAAAAGGTCCAGACCACTCCAAATCAAGTGTACAAGGTCACTGGAGTAACCGAACATCAGACTGCTGAACTAACAGCTATTGTAAACGAAGACAATGCTGGTGTATGTGATGAGTTCTTCTGGTCAGCACCAATCGATAATGCAGATGAAACGGTAGGCTTGTCAGAAAGGACTTCATGGATAAGTAAAGGTAGATACATACCAGAACCTCTGAACAGGCCAGATAATTTCGATGTGCCAAGTACTAGTGGTACGAAAGACATTCCTCAAAAGAATGGAAGTTCGGCAAAAGAAGACATTCCTTCTAGTTCCTCAGTTCAAAGTGAAACTCCCACAGCTCAAAGTGAACCTGCTAAGGAGAAACCGAAAAGGAAAGCCAATATTCATCATCAACCGAAGCAGATGAGGAATCTGAAACGTGAAAGGAACCAGAGATACAGGAAAAATCTCTCTGAAAGGAAACAATTCTGGCAATCCTAGAATGCATATTTCTCACATCAAGACAAGAATCTGAAGTTTGAGAACAATCCTGTCAAAAAGCATGAGAGCCATAACAACCGAAGGCCACGGTTCGGTTCAGAAGATAATAACACCCGAAAGCCAAGGTTCGGTTCAGAAGAGAATACCAACCGAAACCAAAGGTTCGGCTCTGAGAATGACTCCAACCGAAAGCATAGGTTCGGTTCAGAGAACTGCTTCAACCGAAAGCAAAGGTTCGGTTCTGAAGTTAAAAGAGATCAAAACTCTACGGTCAGTCCCACCAATAATCAAAAGCAAAAGGGTCACCTAGAGTCTCCAGTCAAGAAGTCATCTCAATCTAAGTCCATTCCTTCTCATTCATCTAATTCTTCTAATTCTTCCAGTTCATCTCCATCTAGCTCTAAAGCTCATTCTGTTCATTCCCAAAAATCTCATTCGTCAGCTGAACAAAAAGGCAAACAGAAGGTTGATGCATCCAAACCAGAGTCTAAATCGAACGCACCTAATCCTAATAAAATCAAAGTTTTTACCATTAAAAGG
Source organism: Lactuca sativa (assembly GCF_002870075.4). Classification (NCBI taxonomy): domain Eukaryota; kingdom Viridiplantae; phylum Streptophyta; class Magnoliopsida; order Asterales; family Asteraceae; genus Lactuca; species Lactuca sativa. The sequence continues at coordinate 254,459,588 of NC_056627.2, forward strand.
AAAGATGAAACAACACTTATAAAACGAACATATCTTGTTGACATCTCTCTTACTATTCCTGTTCCCATGAAAAGCTCACGAGGACCCAAGAAACTTTGGGTTCCTAAATCTGCTTAACTTTTGCAGGTTATAAGTGATGAGCAGTTCGACGAAGAATGGTACATCGATAGTGGATGCTCGCGTCACATGACAGGGAGGAAAGAGGAGCTCCGGGAATACAGGTCTCTTTCAAATGGTGGCAACGTCAAGTTTGGAAACAATTCTTTCGGCACCATAAAGGGATACATAATGATAACTAATGGTGGCATATGTGGAAGGACTCCAACACAACCTCATCAGTGTATCTCAGCTTGTTGGAGGTACATGTCTCAAAGTCTCATTCGATGATGAAGGTTCTGAAATTATTGAGAAGAAGACAAAGAAAGTAATTCTCAAGTCAGAACGCAAGGGTGAAATGTTTCCTCTAAACCTAAAACCCATCAAAGGAAACCCAGCTATATGCTTGTTATCAAAAGCTCAATCTGACGAAAGCTGGTTGTGGCACCGAAGACTCTCTCATCTCAACTTCAAAGATATTAACAAACTTGTCACTGGAGGTCATGTTCGAGGCCTTCCACTGCTCAAGTTTGACAGAGATCATTTGTGTGCTGCATGCGAAATGGGGAAGCAGAGTCGTCAAAGTCATCCATCTATAATTAACACAAAAGTTGTTGAACCACTTGAATTACTTCATATTGATTTGTGTGGTCCATCATCTATCGAAAGCATCGGTGGTAGCAAGTATATTCTTGTTATTGTTGATGACTTTTCACGATTTACATGGGTGTTCTTTCTAAAGCTCAAATCTGAAGCGGCTCATAAGCTGAAATTGTTCATCAAGCAGATTGAAGTACAGCTCAAGAAGGTCGTTCGCAACATCAGGAGCGACAACGGTCTGGAATTCAAGAACAGGGAATTTGAAGAATTTCTAGCAGAAAAGGGAATAAGTCACAACTTCTCAGCTCCCTACACACCTCAACAGAACGGAATTGTCGAAAGACGAAACCGATCTTTGTGTGAAGCTGCCCGAACTATCCTAAGTTTCGCTTCCTTACCTCTTTATTTTTGGGCTGATGCTATTTCTGCTGCTTGTTTTACACAGAATAGGTCCTATCTAAACAAGCGATTCACGCTCACACCTTATGAGGTTCTCAACAACAGGAAGCCCAATGTGAAATTTTTCCATGTGTTCGGCTCACGGTGTTTCATCTTTAACTCTAAAGAGCACCGCAACAAGTTTGATGTCAAAGCCGATGAGGGAATCTTTCTGGGCTACTCTCTCACATCCAAAGCATACAGAATCCTCAACAAGCGTTCGAGAAAAATCGAAGAAACATATTACGTGACCTTTGACGATAGCTATGTCAAAAAGCTACAGACCAAAGAAGATACCGCCGGGGAAATATTTCCTCAAACTGGCCAGGTCACAATCTCGATCGCTAATCTATTCGAGAAGTTTATGGAGCTATTTGACGAACCAGAGAAAGCTACTCTCTCAGAAGCCGGTGCAGCAGACAACAAGGTAGACCACATAAAGCAAATTGTCGAAGAAGCTGCCAGGAGAATGAATGAAGGAGGATCAAATTCTGATGAACCTTCATACCATAATGCTTCAGTCGAGGGGGAGCCAAGCTCATATGTTGAGGGGGAGCCAAGCACTACTACTGCTACCGAAAGTCCAACTGCAACCGAATGTGCTTCTCCAACCGAAGGTGCATCAACGCCTGAAAGTTCAGCACCACAAGAAACCTCTGATCCTCAAGTTTCTCCAATCATTCCAGAAAGCTCATCTATCGAGGGGGAGCAAGCTGATATGACTCTCGACTATGAAAGCCAATCCGAGCCAGAAGAAATGATCAACGCTGAACTAGATCCCACCTTTGATCCAAACTACCCTCCTCTCACCAAATGGACCAGAGATCATCCTATCTCTCAAGTGGTTGGTGATGTCTCCGAAAAGGTTTTGACCCAATCACAACTGAAGGCAAAACAGACATCCTTATTTTCAAAGGTTGAGTTTTGTATGTTCAACTCATTCGTATCAAAAGTTGAACCAAAGACAGTTAACACTGCTCTCGATCACTCCGATTGGGTTCAAGCAATGCAAGATGAACTGAACGAATTTGAAAGGAACAAAGTCTGGCGCCTGATTCCAACTCCTCAAGATGCCTCGGTTGTTGTTCTTAAATGGGTCTTTAGGAATAAAATGGACAAGGAAGGGAATGTTATAAGGAACAAGGCTCGTCTAGTGGTAAAGGGTTATTGTCAGGAGGAAGGCATTGATTATGAAGAGACTTTCGCTCCCGTAGCTAGGCTGGAATCAGTTAGAATATTTCTGGCTTACGCTGCCCACAAAAACTTTGAAGTTTTCCAAATGGACGTCAAATGTGAATTTCTTAATGGAGAACTCGAAGAAACCGTGTATGTGGAGCAACCTCCGGAGTTTGTGAACGAAAAATATCCAAATCATTGCTACATTCTGGATAAAGTTGTGTATGGCCTCAAACAAGCTCCGAGAGCCTGGTATGAAACGCTAACTAAATTCTTAAAGATGTCTAAATTCAAACAAGGTTCGGTTGACCCAACCTTCTTTCGCAAAAAGGAAGGTAACCACCTTATGATAGTTCAAATTTATGTCGATGACATCATCTTTGGCTCAACGAATCCCAGCCTAACAGCTGAATTCAGAAAGCTGATGGAGACTAAATTTGAAATGAGCTCAATGGGTCCTATTAACTTTTTCCTTGGATTAAATATTAGACAGGGACCCGAAGGCATCTTTATCAATAAGGAAGCTTACACGAAGACTCTCCTAGTAAAGTTTGGTATGATGGGAGACTCCAAAGTCAAATTCCCAATGGCATTCGGCACCAAGCTAACTCCATCTCTAGACAAACCGGCTGTTGATATCACGCTCTATCGTCAAATGATAGGCTCACTAATGTATCTTACTGCTAGCAGGTCTGACATCATGTTCTCTGTATGTTACTGTGCTAGATTTCAGGCAAACCCACGTGAACCTCACATGCTTGCAGTGAAGAACATTCTACGCTATCTGAAGCGAATTGCCTCCTTAGGTCTATGGTATCCTTCCAACTCAGGCTTTTTCATTTAAGCCTATTCAGATGCAGACCTTAGAGGATGTGGACTCGACAGAAAAAGCACCACTGGCGGCTGTCAATTCCTTGACGGGAAGTTGGTAAGCTGGCAATCCAAGAAACAAACGTGCGTGTCGTTGTCTACTGCCGAAGCGGAATACATAGCCGCTACATCCTGCACCTCTCAAGTGATTTGGATCCAGAGTCAACTTCGAGACTATGGACTCAATATGAAGAAGATCCCACTATATTGTGACTCTGAAAGTGCAATTAGGATATGTCATAACCCAGTGCAACACTCTAAAACTAAACACATAGCACTGAGGTATCACTTCATCAAAGATCACGTGGAAGATGGAAACGTCGAAGTTCATTTCGTAAGAACCACTGATCAACTGGCTGACGTCTTTACCAAAGCTCTTCTGTGACAACCGTCAATTTTCGGTCAAGTCAAAGTCAACTAAAGTCAACAAGTCAAACCGGTCAACTCAATTTGCCATGAGTATTAGAGTTTACGTTATGTAATTTCTAAACAACTCTCTATTCTATTGAGAAATCATAAATTGAAAAGTGTGTACATCTAGATCTCCTTAACCTAAAACTGTGGTACGTGGCGAGCCAAACCGATAAAACAATGTTGCATACTCATCGGGAGTATGCAAGATCCTTAAACACAGCTTAACGGGGCTTACGGACCCTGCATTGCGAAACCGAACACTCAAAAAGGTCACCAACGAAAACGCTCTCAATCGTTTTCACTCTATCTCTTCTTATCAAAAATCTCTCCCAAATCTCTCTAATTATGCGAAATCTCTCCCAAATATCTCTCTGTATGTGAAATCTCTCCAAGTATGTCAAATCTTTCCCAAATCTCTCTAAGTATGTGAAATCTCTCCCAAATATCTCTCTGTATGTGAAATCTCTCCAAGTATGTCAAATCTCTCCCAAATCTCTCTAAGTATGTGAAATCTCTCCCAAATATGTCTCTGTATGTGAAATCTCTCCAAGTATGTCAAATCTCTCCCAAATCTCTCTAAGTATGTCAAATCTCTCCCAAATCTCTCTCGAAATCTCTCCCAACTTTCTATAATCACTCGGGGCATCCCGACCCGAAAGTCCTCTTAGGAACCGAAGGTACTGTTCACACTAGCCGAACCTCGCTTAAAAGGAAGAACCGAATCGAAGGTACTGTTCACACTAACCGAACCTCGCTTAAAAAGGAAGGACCGAACCGAAGGTACTGTTCACTACAGCTCCTTCGGTTCTGACTACTCTTCGGACCGAACCCTCGCTTCGCTTCTCACTTCCGGCTCAGCCTCTCGCTTCCGAATCAGCACCATTCCTGACCGAACCTCGGCCTACGGACCGAACCTCGGCCTAGGACCGAGAGGTCTCGCTGGGAAGCCCTTTTTCTCCCGGTTTTCGATTAAATTCGCGTTTTAAGCCGTTTTTAATTGTTTTAACATTGGATTTTCACCCAAAACTTTATTTTAAAATATAAGACCCCTAAATTAATGATTTAATCATATTTTAAGGATAAAACCTTATCCAAAAGAGAGTAGGTAAAGTACAAAGGTAGAGTGTTGACTTTACCTTATTTTATGACACAAGCAACCCCATACCCACTCCATGATTAACCCACACTCCTCCCCACCATACCTTGTCACTTCCTTGTACTTTTTACCCCTCTCACAAGCCATCCCCACGTTCTAGGGCTGGTCACTCCACCTCTCTCCTCATTTTCTTTCAATCACTCTCATTTCCACCAAAGATTCAACTCCAATTTTCTCTCCAACCTTTCTCTCTAATTCAAGATCCTAAGGCTGATCATTAAGTGTTCTTCCACTCTTGGTAAGTGTAATTCATCCTCCTTGTGATTTTTACACTTCATTCTACTCAAATCATTGATAGCTTATACAAACTCCATAACTATGATGCTAGATTCTCAAAAATCTTCAAGGCATCTCCAAGTGTTCTCGAGTTAAACACCTCCATTCTTTAACAATCATCTACTGAAAACACTTAAGGTGAGTTCATACCCCTATATTTTCATGTTTTCTCAAGTTTTTAGGGGGGGAATACAAGTTAAAACACCAAGAACATAACTACACTTTTCTAACATCCTTCATCAGAAAAGTTCAACTCCATTCACGGACTGTTTTGGACCACTTAAACATTTTAGTTTTCAAAACTGTTTTAGGTGTAAGTAGTTCCGGTTCTTAGCTTTAAAATGACTACTTGCACATCTCCATACGATTTTTCTACAATTTATGGTGATTTTTACAAAACTGCCTATCATTTCAAACACCAATCCGGACCAGTCTGTGATTATGGACTTTTTCACACAAGTTGGAGGTCATTAAAAATCATGATAAAAATTATGAGTAAACTAGACACATTTTGGGACAAACCCACACCAGAGCTGCTCGCAACAGCTAGACCGGCAGGTCTGTGGTGACAAGTGTCATTTAACGGCGACGCCTGAAGAACGTCGCATTACGAGGCCGTCTATGTCAAGTATGGTTATAATAGCTCACATGTGGTATTAACAATCATAAGATTTACGGGTTCTAACCTTAAATTACCGAGTTAGGTCTATTTAGCTCACTGAAATTACTTTAAGTACGGAAAAATACTTGTACGCCTTCATATATAAAAAAAAGGGTTTTATGTCGATTTAAAATCACTTTTTATATCAACAATTACATACTTTATTGTATACTTTTGGTCTCGGTATTTTAAGACTACACATCATTCATTATGGAATTTTTCTCACATCAGAAAGGGTTTTTATGCCAATTTAAAACCACCTTTATATTTTTAAGTATGACAAATATTTGTTCATTTTCGGTCCTGGTATTTAGGACTACATAACTTTTGTAAGGAAAATATTGGATTTTCCTGGTAACATACATCTCTTTACAAAGATCGATTTTCAAACTCTTACTGTCAAAATCTTATGAACTCACCAACCTTTGTGTTGACACTTTTCAAAACTACTTGTATTCTCAGGAATTCAGTGAAACAGGAAATCAACCACGTTTTGACGATGGGACAATAAATCTTCGAACAGTTCACTTTGTATCATAATGTAATTGATTTGAATCATGTAAACATATACTTTGGTGTAACTTTTTCAATTATATTTATGATGGTTGTATTTACTTTGAGCACTATTATACTCGTTGTTGTGATACTCTACATGAAGTCCTCCACCCCCGGACGTTTCCGCCATCCTTGGTTTGGGGGTGTGACAGATTGGTATCAGAGCATTGTTCATAGTGAACTCGGTATATCGAACCACATAAGATATACAAACTATAAATTCATTGGGACTAGAGTCTCTGATTTTATGTTTTCAAAACAACTATACTTTTAGAAATAAGTAGTTTCTTATTAAAAGTATACATGCATGCATACATACTAGGGTCAACATCGTTCTAGAACAAAACAAAAGTAATGATTGTTGGATATCACAGGTAAGCTCGGGGATGTATGGTCAGTCTTGGGAGTGGCATAGCCTGATCAACTATGCTCGTCCGAGGAGTGATTAGCACATGCCCAAGAATGGTTGTGATATGGCAACAAGTCTAAAAACTTACCAACACTACCACAATGAAATACCATAGGGGTATTTGGTGTTATTATAACTACTTATCTGAGAACTAAATAGATTTTTATCAATAGGTCAATATTGCTTAGTGGATACATTAAAATTATATGTATCCAAGACGTCATAGACTTAGAATCTGTGGATCTTTGCTTTACTTCCTGTTCTCGTTGGATTGGGGATTTAGAGTTAGGGTCGCTTATTCGAAGGTCTATCCTATCCCAAATACATATGACTAGTATGCACTAAACAATGTATTGAAGTACCTGATAAAGATCATCTTATAATTATCTAATTAGTAAATCTACTTAGTTATTTCTTATATCCCCATTTCTCGCGAAGATATCATGGCTGGATTTCATCCCCACGACGACCCGTACTACCCTAACCACAACAATACTGAATGGCTCGGAGAGGAGCCAGAGAATGATCACCCAATCCCTGTGGATGGTCACCAAGCTGAAGGCCTTGCTGACGGTTCTGACTCCGAACCTGAAATGGTGAACCTATCCTCGATGACCCGTGTTCCAAATCCCAACCCTCGACCGGCTTTCAAGGCCTGATGCCTCCTTGGGTAGAGTGCATGGAAATCTGGAGCGAAGAGCAAGACCAACCTATGTCGTTCGATGGAGATCGAAGCTTCTACAACATAAACGAAGGAACCCCAGCAGATAGAATTTTTCCAATCCTGGTCCGTAGAGTTGCCCGAGACGAGATTCAGGGCAGAACAACTCTCCATAGTATCGCAGAGGTTGATGCAAATGCAAGGATACATACAATCCGCACCAATCGCCTTGAGCACACTCGTGAAAAGTCTGAGGAAGACTATGAAACCTTGCTGCAAGCACTGGCTGAAACACGAACCGATGTCATAAAACTCCGAGTACGCCAGAGGGTGTACGAAAGGCACGTGCTTGATATGGAGCGGCAGCTAGCTGAATTGAGAGATCACAGAAAAATGACCACCGCCAGTAGTAGATGCCTTACTTCAATTCATGTTAAAAAGGAATCGTTTTTTCCTATCTATGCCCTATGTGGCATTCCCTATGAAACTATCTTGTACTGTAGGTACCTTTAGTGAGGCCTTTAGGCGGCCAAGACACTCCTGCTTCGATATGATGTAAGACCCTCTACAAGGTCAATTTTCCCTAATTTGTTACATCTCAAACATCAATGACGTATCAATCAGCCGAATTCTGTGTCACCTTTTTGTTCAAACACTCCCATCATGCTGCCATAGGAGCCTGCCTAAAACCCACTCTATTCAAGTTGTAAGACTAGAGTAATCTAGCTCCAGAATCGTTCCTGATCAAGGTTGGATCATGTTATTCACCAACCAATGGAACCCGGTTTCAAACAACAAACATCAAAAGATCACTACCTGAACTTACTTCTACTCTGTATTAGGACTGCGTCATAGGGATGCAGGTCAAATGTTCGAGAACATGCTCCAATTGGTCATAATAAGGACCTAGCCTGGGTCAACTATAAGGCTCCACCTGGATGCAGAACTACTAAAACTTCATGGGTTTACCATATAAAGACTCCCGTTATGAATTGTTTTCAGAACGCCCTTAAGGACCAAATTACATTACAAATCAACATAAGATAAAACTTAGTTGGGAACTCGCGACGTATAGCCATTCTGGAAGATCATTATCATTTCACCTTCGAACATTTTGTCGAGAAGTTCGTTCTTCATAAACTTAGGGGTGTGATCATACCAGCACTAATGCACCGGATCCCATCAAAACTCCTCAGCTAAGCGTGTTTGGACACACATGATTCTAAGATGAGTAAAGCTTAACGCCCGTATGAAACTTACCCCTACCCACTGCTGTAACTCCATTTCAAGAATGTTAGTGGAAACACTAGGAATAGTACAGTAATGTGCAAAAATTTATAGGCGTTAATATAAATCGTAAGGATGCACTTAAGATAATCAATTCCGCTAACGAAGTTGTTTTTCATCATGGAACAGAGCTATGTCTTCACCAAAGGGAAATCAACCAACTAGCAAGGCGCCAACTCTGCAGATAGACGCTGCTACTTTTCAGGCTGCAGTCACGGCAGTTGTGGCAGCCGTCATGGCACAGTTCAATGCTAACAACGCCAGCAGAAATGGAAGCGGTACAGACAATTCAGATTGTGGTAACAATCAGGAGCACCAACAGGTGCCTGCCAGCGAAAATACCTCGGGCCACAAACCTACGAGCAAGAAGAGAAAGTTTTGGAACATGAAAGAGCGCCACCAATCTCAAAGATCCACTAAAAGACAACAACCTATGGCCACCCCTACCATTACAACAACAGTCATGACACATGCCTCGACACTAGCCATGGGGTCTGCCACCCAAACGTCGGCCAGACCATATGAGGGATCACTCCTAAAGTGTGTCAAGTGCGGATTCCATCACACAGGAGCTTGCCGAATTTTACAATGTGATAACTGCAACAGGAAAGGACATACCTCCCGTTTCTGTAAGGCCCCGACCCAGCATCTCCCTTCAATCACCAGCACCAGGGCGGACCCAGTATGCTACTTATGTGGTGAAATGGGACACTTCAAGAGAGAGTGTCCAACCGAGAAGAACGACGGAGGAGCCGGAGGAATGTAACAAACGAACCGGCAGGAACAGTAGGAAACCATATTAGGACTTTTGTAATGTTTCCAACGACAAAAACATTTAAGTACCATATGTTTGTAATGAAATTGTTATGCTTGCTAAAGTCACCGTCTTTCTAAAAGTAGTTAAAAATACTCTCTCGTTTAAATCGAACCAAATACATTCATATATGATCTTAGGGTCATTACCCGTAAGATGTGATGACCTTGTACATACATCGGGGTTAATTATAATCAAAATACTGAAGTCTTGAAACAAATAATTTCATCCCGACTCCTAACCCGTGTCTAGTAGTAAGAATTGAGTGGGGCCACCCACTCGACGATTCCCCAACATCAGATCACATACGATGTTCATATACCGTTCGATCATAGGGAGACCTGTCAGGCATCATGATGTCAAATATCATTACTAATTCTTGAAACACACCCATTACCAGTGCTAGACACTATGGTATGAATCATCTACAGTAATGATAACATCAAACAAAATGGATCACCCTAAAAAGAAACACAAGATACTCTATCACTCTAGTGATCTCTCCTTGCGAATACAGCTTAACTCGTTTTATCTAAAAAGATATTGTTGTCATCATCCAATTTTCATTGATATAGCCCTCATCTTCCAGATTTAACGTCTACAAAAGGACCTTTCACCTAACCCCCTCAAACACCAAAGCATTCGTCTCTCATAAACATCCAGCACGGACCTCCGGGTCATCTCTCATTGTGGAACTCCAAAACACGCACCAGAGGAGTGTTATACCTCCCGAAACCTTATCACAAGCATTTACAAGAGACCTTTGGGAATGTCACGCATGTAGCAGACAAGGTCCAAGCACATAAGCTTGGGAAAGATATGGTACAAGTTCTGCCATGAACTTCGGGCCAAGGTTGCCCAGGAGGGCGAGTAAATGTCCTACCATCTAAGAAGGCCTAATCGTGTAAACCAAACCCACATGCTTCCTACCAAGCTACAAGAACTCTTAGGTCAAACCTGTCGAACTACTCAACAATGAAATTGAAGAACCAAGCTTCTCACCCTGGAGAGCTCTGTTCTTATTCTTCAAATAGAAAGGCAAATTGCTCATAGTTCCATTAACTTCAGAGGCCCTGACAATATCTCCAGTAGAAACCTTTACTATCTGCCTCACATAAACGAATAGGCCGACCAACCACAAGGAACGAGGTACCCTTTAGGAATCGGACCTGAGATCTGAATATCACCAATCGCGAATTTTGGAAAAAGGATGTCCGAGGACAACCCTCCAAATTCGATGCGGACGCTGCAAGTCCGTAGTGATACCCCTCGGATAGGACCAACCCGTTCGCAGTATTCATAGGATGTGCCATTCTTACTAGGATCAGTTCATCGTTGTCGTTGTAAGTGACTTGCTTATCTACCCTCGTAGTAAGAAGGATTACTAAGTTATTTGTTATGATTTCCTCACTTATACATTCCCCAGTTATATATAACGAATACCTGGTAGATAATAGAATGTGAGAATTCTGACTTAGTTTCTTTTCCTCGTTGGGATGTGAAACTGAAGTAGAATCACACATTTTACTATCCGCCCAGTATTGGTTATATCATAATGTGTATAAGCTAAGTTTTCGTGTATAATAACTCATCTCTTAGTCAGAATCAAAATAATGTAGAGCCGACCTTAGTCATTTACAAACTCCTTGCCTGATTTCAAATTTCGGGACGAAATTCCCTCTAACGGGGGGATGATGTGACAACCGTCAATTTTCGGTCAAGTCAAAGTCAACTAAAGTCAACAAGTCAAACCGGTCAACTCAATTTGCCATGAGTATTAGAGTTTACGTTATGTAATTTCTAAACAACTCTCTATTCTATTGAGAAATCATAAATTGAAAAGTGCGTACATCTAGATCTCCTTAACCTAAAACTGTGGTACGTGGCGAGCCAAACCGATAAAACAATGTTGCATACTCATCGGGAGTATGCAAGATCCTTAAACACGGCTTAACGGGGCTTACGGACCCTGCATTGCGAAACCAAACACTCAAAAAGGTCACCAACGAAAACGCTCTCAATCGTTTTCACTCTATCTCTTCTTATCAAAAATCTCTCCCAAATCTCTCTAAGTATGTGAAATCTCTCCCAAATATCTCTCTGTATGTGAAATCTCTCCAAGTATGTCAAATCTCTCCCAAATCTCTCTAAGTATGTGAAATCTCTCCCAAATATCTCTCTGTATGTGAAATCTCTCCAAGTATGTCAAATCTCTCCCAAATCTCTCTAAGTATGTGAAATCTCTCCCAAATATCTCTCTGTATGTGAAATCTCTCCAAGTATGTCAAATCTCTCCCAAATCTCTCTAAGTATGTCAAATCTCTCCCAAATCTCTCTAAGAACGTGAAATCTCTCCCAAATATCTCTTTGTATGTGAAATCTCTCCAAGAATGTCAAATCTCTCCCAAATCTCTCTGAGTATGTGGAATCTCTCTCGAATCTCTCTCGAAATCTCTCCCAACTTTCTATAATCACTCGGGGCATCCCGACCCGAAAGTCCTCTTAGGAACCGAAGGTACTGTTCACACTAGCCGAACCTCGCTTAAAAGGAAGAACCGAATCGAAGGTACTGTTCACACTAACCGAACCTCGCTTAAAAAGGAAGGACCGAACCGAAGGTACTGTTCACTACAGCTCCTTCGGTTTTGACTACTCTTCGGACCGAACCCTCGCTTCGCTTCTCACTTCCGGCTCAGCCTCTCGCTTCCGAATCAACACCATTCCTGACCGAACCTCGGCCTACGGACCGAACCTCGGCCTAGGACCGAGAGGTCTCGCTGGGAAGCCCTTTTTATCCCGGTTTTCGATTAAATTCGCGTTTTAAGCCGTTTTTAATTGTTTTAACATTGGATTTTCACCCAAAACTTTATTTTAAAATATAAGACCCCTAAATTAATGATTTAATCATATTTTAAGGATAAAACCTTATCCAAAAGAGAGTAGGTAAAGTACAAAGGTAGAGTGTTGACTTTACCTTATTTTATGACACAAGCAACCCCATACCCACTCCATGATTAACCCACACTCCTCCCCACCATACCTTGTCACTTCCTTGTACTTTTTACCCCTCTCACAAGCCATCCCCACGTTCTAGGGCTGGTCACTCCACCTCTCTCCTCATTTTCTTTCAATCACTCTCATTTCCACCAAAGATTCAACTCCAATTTTCTCTCCAACCTTTCTCTCTAATTCAAGATCCTAAGGCTGATCATTAAGTGTTCTTCCACTCTTGGTAAGTGTAATTCATCCTCCTTGTGATTTTTACACTTCATTCTACTCAAATCATTGATAGCTTATACAAACTCCATAACTATGATGCTAGATTCTCAAAAATCTTCAAGGCATCTCCAAGTGTTCTCGAGTTAAACACCTCCATTCTTCAACAATCATCTACTGAAAACACTTAAGGTGAGTTCATACCCCTATATTTTCATGTTTTCTCAAGTTTTTAGGGGGGGAATACAACTTAAAACACCAAGAACATAACTACACTTTTCTAACAGCCTTCATCAGAAAAGTTCAACTCCATTCACGGACTGTTTTGGACCACTTAAACATTTTAGTTTTCAAAACTGTTTTAGGTGTAAGTAGTTCCAGTTCTTAGCTTTAAAATGACTACTTGCACATCTCCATACGATTTTTCTACAATTTATGGTGATTTTTACAAAACTGCCTATCATTTCAAACACCAATCCGGACCAGTCTGTGATTATGGACTTTTTCACACAAGTTGGAGGTCATTAAAAATCATGATAAAAATTATGAGTGAACTAGACACATTTTGGGAACTCTCAGAATTTACGGATTTAGTTTTCAGCTTCGTATGATTTTTCTATAAATTTTCAAAAACAGTGTAGAAAGATTGAAAATTTCTTAACAGCTTATAACTTTCATAACACTTTGTATTATGTTGAGCAAAGTGTATAACGATAAGTTCCAAATATTGATTGTGTTTCCATGTTAGTTTGTCATCATAAACTGAAATATAGTCATTCATAATAAGATTATTCATTTATTTAGAACACATATATTAAGCTATATGAGCATAGTTTATGGATTCATAGCACTAAAGCATTCGTAAAAGAATTCTTATACATTACAAACGTTTTGGATAAACTATAATAGGTATAGTTTATGTATCATTTACTTCTCAAACTTATTTACCAAAGGTTTTCCGTTTAGTTCACGTAAATCTGTTAATGAATAAATTTGTGAGTCATTCCTTTCGGGTTACTTCCAAAGTAACAAAGTCAAAAAGTCCTGTAAATTGTAACCAGAGTCTCTTGTAGGGAGAACGTGATAGTTGTGTATAGATCTATATTGGGTTTGACAAACCCACACCAGAGCTGCTCGCAACAGCTAGACCGGCAGGTCTGTGGTGACAAGTGTCATTTAACGGCGATGCCTGAAGAACATCGCATTACGAGGCCGTCTATGTCAAGTATGGTTATAATAGCTCACATGTGGTATTAACAATCATAAGATTTACGGGTTCTAACCTTAAATTACCGAGTTAGGTCTATTTAGCTCACTGAAATTACTTTAAGTATGGAAAAATACTTGTACGCCTTCATATAAAAAAAAAGGGTTTTATGTCGATTTAAAATCACTTTTTATATCAACAATTACATACTTTATTGTATACTTTTGGTCTCGGTATTTAAGACTACACATCATTCATTACGGAATTTTTCTCACATCAGAAAGGGTTTTTATGCCAATTTAAAATCACCTTTATATTTTTAAGTATGACAAATATTTGTTCATTTTCGGTCCTGGTATTTAGGACTACATAACTTTTGTAAGGAAAATATTGGATTTTCCTGGTAACATACATCTCTTTACAAAGATCGATTTTCAAACTCTTACTGTCAAAATCTTATGAACTCACCAACCTTTGTGTTGACACTTTTCAAAACTACTTGTATTCTCAGGAATTCAGTGAAACAGGAAATCAACCACGTTTTGAGGATGGGACGATAAATCGTCGAACAGTTCACTTTGTATCATAATGTAATTGATTTGAATCATGTAAACATATACTTTGGTGTAACTTTTTCAATTATATTTATGATGGTTGTATTTACTTTGAGCACTATTATACTCGTTGTTGTGATACTCTACATGAAGTCCTCCACCCCCGGACGTTTCCGCCATCCTTGGTTTGGGGGTGTGACATCTTCCAGAAGCATCATTCAACAGAATATTGCAAGGGCTAGGTATGATGGAATCAGAGTCAGTACCTCAAACTACCTCTCAACCTCAAACGTAAGAAGCGAAACTGACCGAACGTTCTGGTTCGGTTAAATCATCTGACTCGCTCATCACCACAAAGGTAGTTTTCTTGGTTGTATATTTCTTGTACAAAGTTGTTTATCTTATTATTAAAAGTATATTCTGATTGCATGTCTCAATTCATTGGTTTTCAAAAATTTTCCAAAACCGAAACCTACCGAAGGTTCGGGTTCGGTTTTTCAAAATTTCTTAAACCGAAACCAACCAAAGGTTCGGGTTCGGTTTTTCAAAATTTTCTTAAACCGAAACCAACCGAACGCTCGGGTTCGGTTTTTCAAAATTTTCTTAAACCGAAACCAATCGAACGCTCGGGTTCGGTTTTTCAAAATTTTCTTAAACCGAAACCAACCGAACGCTCGGGTTCGGTTTTTCAAAACTTTCTTCAACCGAAACCAACCAAACGCTCGGGTTCGGTTTTTCACATTTTTCCCAACCGAATTCAACCGAACGTTCGAGTTCGGTTTTTCAAAGTTTTCCAAAGTTTTTTTCGAGTCTTATTTTCTTTGCTTACTTTTTACCTTTTATTTTTTCTTTTAGTTTTTCTTATTTTATTTTTTATTATTATCTACTTCAAAAACTTCAAAAATAATTTTTTTTTCTTTTAATTTTGTTTGTGTGATTGTTCATTAATGGGGATATAATTATTAGATTACTTAGGTGTCCCTAGAAGCATGCTGCTGTATGTGTCTCAAGCCTCATAAGATTCTGAATAAAAGCCTTCATGACCTGGTATTAACAAACCTTGTCTTCCCAATAAGGCTACTACATTTATTCTAATCGTGAGCTACCTCATTCTCTTCTCACATGAGTTAAGAGTTTTTCTGCTTGGTCCTTATTTTCGCAGCAGAGGTACTTTAATTTCTTACACCATCCCCATTACATTTCTCCACTATATTCGTTTCATCAACGTAACCCTTGAGACTCTCAGAAATTACCACTGAGGTTTATGGTTACACAACATCTGTGTTTGTGATCTTAGTTTAGTGTCACTACGAGCTGAGTGAAACCCAAAATTCAACACCTAACGAATTGACGGTGAACAATTAATTTGCTCAAGTTTTCACCAACGAATTGACGGATGTATCCTACTGAAATCTCAATTTTTTTTATGTGATTCCTATGAAATTGTTAAACACCATAACATTTCTTCCCTTGGGATCCAGTTTTAATTTTTTTTTTGAGATTTTATCTTTTCCAAGCTATTTAAAATTAATTCCTACCTACTTGTTCAACAGACTACACCGGTCTCACAAGTACTTTGTTCACTTTCTTTCTAATTTCAAGATTAGAATTGCTGAATCAAAGCGAAAGCCACCTTTACTTAGCCTAATTAAAAGAAGCCTTTCAACATTTATTCATAAATGTTTGATCGTAATTCAACGGGAATCCACATAAACACTTTAAGGTCTCTCTTGATCTTGAAGGAAGAGATTCGTGCCCGGGATCACTTGTTTCGTGTCTTTATTGACATCACATTTATTCCTTAAAAGAGTTGCTTTATTCCTTTTTTTTTTACACTCTTAGCACGAAAATCTTTGATTTTCCAAAATTCCGTTACTAATTACTACAGGCTGTGTTATTGCTTTGGTGGTTATTTATGAAGCTGTGGTCAAAAATAATCCACGTGGGTATTTAATTCAAAAGATGCCGTTTAAAAAGATAAGACGAAAGGTTGCTGACTCGGCGGGAGTTAAAAGGATTGAATTTCAAACGACGGTAAAAATGGGGCGCGTGTGGATTTGAAACGCCCATACTTTTACTGACATCATGGACGCGTGTGCGAATTTCAAGGGATTTCTCTCTGGCACTTAAAGGCGCGTGAGGATTTGAAACGGTTTTCTTCTGAAACGGCGCTTGTTGGGTGGCGTGATCCTAGGAATCTGACACTCTCTCTCCTACGTGATCATCGCATAGAAGATTTGAAACGATTTTTCTCTCTCCATTCCCTCACTATAAAAGGCAGTCTACACTCTCATTTACCTTTTTACTGCTTCCGGATTTTCTAGAGAGCAAAAACTCCCAAAAGCTTCACTGTTCATCTTCTTCTTCTACTACCTTCAACAATGGCGGAATCATCCTCAGTCCATGCTACCTCCCATATCCTTCCTATTCGTCCTCAACAATGCCTGGTGATCGATCTCAACCCTCTGGCGTACGACTCCTACATGTCGCCGATAATCGAGTGCCTGAAGTACTCCCAAATCGCTCCGGCTCTCTCCAGGATTGAGTCTGTGCCCATGGCGACTCTCTCGCAGGTTTATGCGACTGCCTATTACGACAAAGCAGTCGAGCGGGTGTTCTTCGAGGTTGCTGATCACAAGACCTCCATTTCTCGACAACGTTTCTGCACACTGCTAGGGTTGGCTGCTGACCCATCGAGAATTAATCCGGAGACGATTCCGGTTGGGCATCTGTATAGCATGTTTTACAATATGGGGTACACGGAGGTCCTCACCTCCGTCGCAAAGTTCAAGAAATCTTGCTTGCCGCCACAGTGGAACGGCATGTTCATAGTCCTCTTCAAGGGCTTATCAGAACGGAGCTCAGGATCCGATGGCGCTAGTCGACTGTTCTTGTCGATCATGTATGTAGTTTACAAAGGGGTCAACTTAGATTTTGGGTTGGTTCTTTGGCAACAGCTCATCCAGAGCCTTTCTTCTTCATCACGACATTCTGAGGTGTCGTATGCCCGGTTCTGGATTCTAATCACAAAGTGGGCAATGGACAGGTTTGATATTCCCACTGCTGCTGGTGCATCGATGTCTTCAATCGGTACGTTTCATACCAAGAAGATCATCGTCTCTGATGCATCTAAATTCTCGTTCATTGGCTCTATTCCGGAGACAATGTATGGCGACGTTCCCTCTGACAGCAGGCTAATCCGGACGATCAAGGAGTTCAGGGCAACTGGACCTAGGGACCTTACACCGGAAATGCTGAAGTCCATCCATGATGCTGACAAACCGGTGAACAGGGGCAAAAAGGCGGACAAAAGGAAGCAAGTGACCAAAGCTCCTAAAGGTCCTTCTCCCAAGAAGAGGAAACAAACGAAACCTGCTCAGTCCCCGCAGCCGAAGAGGAGGAAGACTCAACCGAAGCAAAAGCTTATAATCCCTTCCTCTTCGAGTGACTCAGAAAACGAGAGTTCGGGTTCGGATGGCTCTCAAGGAGGCGAAACCCCTCAAAGAGGCAACACACCACCCCGCTCACCTACCCCAGAGATGGAACTTCATAATTCACTAGTTCCTTCACCTCCTCAAACCATCCCTACTTCCATTCCGACCATAATTCCCACTACCACTATTCCTCCAACCTCTTTCCCTATACCACCACCCATTTTTACAGATACCACCACAACCACTACAAAGGTTACAACCAACGTATCTGATACGGGGGTTCATACCACTACAACCGAAACACCACCCGTAACCGAACCACCTCAAACCGAAACCCAGCATACAACCGAACCTACCCATACTCAACCACCACCCGAAACTAACCCCACACCCACTCAACCTGAACCTACCAAAACCACCACACCCCCAGCTTCACCACCCCCACCATCTCCAGATCATGCCTCTGATGGAGATAACCCGTTTCTTGGCGGTGAAAACATGACCTTCGATTCGGTCTATTTTAGTCCGTTTCAGGTTCAAAGTGACGAAGAGGATGATGCTCCAGTGACAAAGAAACATCTGAAGGAGCTAAACGAGAAAGGTTGATCTGCTTCTTGCGTCATCCACAAACGCTCAATCATCTCTCTCTGAAGCCGCTCTTCAGAAGATTGTTGATGCCTTTTCTAGGGCTCAGCATGATTCGGTAGCTTCAGCCACTGCCGCCATAGACGCCTCCACAAGAGCATGTGAGGCAGCGACCGAAAAATTCGATAAACTATTCTCAGACGCTTCTTCCCTATTGAAGTCCCTACATGAGAGCGTTGATGCCACAAAGACAACTTTGGAACCAATTGTTCAGCAGTTGGACAAGTTTGTCTCAACGGAGTTACAGTCGTTCGCTACTCTTCGCCAAACCATAAGCGACGACAACTCGGCCCTTCGTGCCTCCATCGATGAGCGCCTCGCTAAGCTTCAGGAGGATCTTGCCGCTGAAAACTCATTGATGGACGTTCTGGCAAACAAAACCACCGCCCTTAAGGTCAAGAGCACTCAACTTTCAAACTCACAGCAACAGCTTGAAGCTCTTCGATACGAACGGGAGGTTATCAAGACATGTGTTTCGGATGTACACGCTGCTCTATCTAACATCCTAGAAGCACATGATCCGATTCTAAACCATTCGGTGAGGCGAACCCTTGCTGAAAAACTTGCTCTTGCCATGGACCTTCTCAGCAAAATCGAAGGTTTACCTAGTTTCGTGTCCGATCCGAAACAAGGGGGAGAAGTAAAGTCCGGATCGAAACCACCTCCTTCCTCTAAAGCTACTCACACAACCGAACCAACTCCGACTGCTCAAGCTTCGGGTTCGGGTGTGAAGGATAAAGGGAAACACATAGCTGAGGAAGAAGATGAAGATGAAGATGATGAAACCATTGCTGACATGTTGAAACGAAAAAACAGTCGCAATGTGGATGATGATGTCAATCGTGTGGCGCGAGAGGCTGAAGAAGCTGAACGCATGCAAAAGGAAGCCTACGATCTCCTCGAGAGCAGGAAAACTCTCTTCCCTGCCTGGACTCGGGAGCGCATGATTAAAGAGGCCATAGATACCCCCAACATCCTATGGCTCGAGCCGGTGATTTCGTTCGACTGCTATAATTCTGTCGATTCGCAGTTCGACATGCCGTTGACTCGAAAGGTGTTTATCTTCCACGCCTTCTCAAGTATTTTTGAAGTCCCTCATCCGAACCCTGAGGTGGATAGGGAGTTGATCGAATTCTATCTGAAGGCTGCTCGTCCTCAGTATCAAACTTGGAGCGCCCAGAAGACAGTGAACGTTCGGGTCTTAAAGCCTTACACCGAAGGAAGGTTCATAAACATTCGGTTCAAGGTGATTCGAGGGTCTGCGAGAACTGAACACCTTATATCTTTGGCAGACTTACCGAACTTAAATCCTCATGATTGGATCGTCTTGCATAATATCCTTTTGACTGATGAAGCCGAATATGGTCCCATTATAGACCATCTCAAAAGGATGTTAGTCTGCTACATCATGGAGGTTTCCCTAATGGATCAGGAGGTTGCCACAGTCTTCAAGAAGAAACCGAAGATTGCTCATGTGGGATCGGCCAGTGATCTCAATAAAATGAAGATGGGCAAGATCGACCCGAGACGTAATTCGGTTATGTTCACTAGAGCTGAAGGACAGAAATGTCTCTTCGCTTTAGCTGACAAACATCTTTACACCACTGCTTGTCTGGAGCATGTGTTATCGATCATCCGAAAGTGTAAAGAGAATGCAGCGGATGATGTCAAGTACTTCAACGACATGACCCAGTGGTACATCCGGTTTAGACAGATAATACTTGCTCTAATCACGCGTCTGTTTAACACCGTGAAGAAGAAGGTACCTGCTTCAGCTGCAGGCCCAAGCAACAAGTGAAGATCTCGCTCCAATTGACGCAAAGGGGGAGATTGTTGGGTTGAAGATTCGTTTGAAGATTGCGTCAATGGGCTCGGCTGTTAGTCCATTTAATTTTGTATTCCGGTTTTGGGCATGTCCATACCGTGAACTTGCTAGGTTACTATATAAGTATATGCTTGCATGCATAATTAGGTTAACAATTAAGAGTATTACGATAGAATTACAGATTTCTTTGATCTTTCTTGTAAACCTACCAACTCTCTACAGTTGATGTTCTTTAACGAGCTCTTCTGAGGGTTATTTTATAATCATTCAACCTGTTTGATTCATCGTTGAGTTATTCTTTATTTTACATTCGTTCTTACTGTTTAAATATTTATTCACCTGTTTAAGATCTAATCGATCTTCAAGATTAAGTATTAATCTCATCACAAAGCAAGAAGCTAAAGGATGTGTTTCTAAAAATAAAAAAGTCTCTGAATTTGTTGTTTCTGTTTCAAATGATAATTCTTGTGTTTCTGATGTTAAAATTAAGGTTACATCTTGTGATACTTTTGCATCAGATCATGTTGATTTATATTTTTTTTGACATATTTGATGATTTGTTTGATAATCCGGATGTTCCTGTTTCAAGCACATCCACTCCACCAATCACACAATCGGATTCACCCTCACCTATCATACAATCTGATTCTTGCACATGTTACTGTGGAAAAAGTAAGGGTGTCAGTAAAGAAAAGAAATCAGACAAAGGTAGTACCAGTTACAATAATAACAAGCATATTTGTTTTAACTGTGGTACTGCCGGTCACATTGCTAGGAATTGTCCTGATAGGGTATTTGTGCATTTTTCGTCTCAAAGACGAGAGAACGAGTCTCGAGGAAGGTCTTTAACTAGAAAGTCCTCAAGATGATGATTGGAAGGCTAATCAAAACAAGAAAAGGACAGTTTTTCAAAAGAACAAATAGGTTTTCAATAACAAAGTCACAAACAGTTTGCCAAAATCAAGCAAGGCTAAGCCAAGGTCGGTTTCGTCAAAGAGTGTTTCTGGATCTTCAACCACTTTTTGTAGAAAATCCAACTGCTCAAAGCAAACTGAAAAGAAAAATGCTTCAAAATCACCCGTTATTTTTAAGAAACCTAAATACCAGTGGGTGCCCAAATTAACTTCCAACCAATCATCGTCATCCTCTGAAAGTGTTTTACATGATGATTCAAAATCCAAAAGGTCAAAAGATAAATATGTGATCATAAAGGGTCAATCCAAGAAAGTAATGACCTGGGTCCCTAAATCTAAATGATCCCTCTCATCTTGTAGGGACAGTTGCGGAGGAATGTCATCAGACCTTAGTATGTCGACAACGGCTGCTCCGGGCTTATGACAGGAAACATCTCCCAATTGAACGGCATTCAAAATTTTAATGGGGGATTC
The DNA here is from genome assembly GCF_002870075.4 of Lactuca sativa. Classification (NCBI taxonomy): domain Eukaryota; kingdom Viridiplantae; phylum Streptophyta; class Magnoliopsida; order Asterales; family Asteraceae; genus Lactuca; species Lactuca sativa. The sequence goes on from NC_056627.2 coordinate 254,481,270, forward strand.
GTTTCCTTTGCAGGCGGAGAAGGTGCAAAAATCACTCAAAAAGGAATTGTGACAAACGGAGTGCCGAGTTTCGAGAACGTGAACTATGCTCCCGAGTTAAAGCACAACTTGTTGAGCGTCTCTCAGATTTGCGACAAAGGTTATTCAATGCATTTTACTGATAAAGAGTGTATGATCTTGAAGCTTGGCATTGTCATCCCGGATGAGTGGATTCTTGTTATATAAAAGTGGGATGGAATGCATATATCATCGAAATGAATAGCAACATTCCTGAACAAGTCACCTGCCTCTTTTCAAAAGTCTCAGAACAAAATGCTATGTTGTGGCACCGACGACTCGGTCATGCGAACGCTAAGAATCTAAATCGTCTTGCTAAACATGAAATTGTGCGTGGCCTGCCTATCAGAGACTTCATAACATTTGAAAAGTGTGTGTTATGTGCGTAGGGAAAGCATCATAGAAAACCACACCTGCCAAAACAGGTCAATTCAATCAGCCAGGTGCTCAAATTGTTGCACATGGATTTATTTGGTCCGGTCAATGTCCTAAGCATCAACATGAATTCATACTGTCTAGTTGTGATCGATGACTTCTCGCATTTCACGTGGGTTTTCTTTTTATCCAACAAAGCTGGGGTATCTGATCTGATCAAGAAGTTCATCATAATGATAGAGAACCAAACCAATAACCGGGTGAAGGCGCTTCGTACTAATAATGGAAAAGAATTCAAGAATGCAGTTCTTGATCACTTTTGCATAGAAAAGGGAATTGTGGGTCAATATAGTTCCGTTCGCACGCCTCAGCAAAACGGTGTTGCTGAACGGAGGAATCGAACGTTGCAAGACGCTGCAAGGACGATGCTGTGTGACTCAAAGCTGCCAGGTTTTTTTTCGGGCTGAGGCGATCAACATGACATGTTATGTTTCAGAATCGTGTTTTGATCAACAAAGCCTAGATGAAGACTCTGTACGAAATTCTTTATGGTCACAAGCCATCTGTCAGTCACTTTTGAGTATTTGGCTGCCCTTGTACCCTTCTTCACCTGGAGTCCAACCCGAAGTTTAATGCCAAAGCTAATGACTGGTATTTTGTGGGGTATGCTGCTCACACTGCGTACAGTGTCTACAACAAACGAACAAAGCAAATTGTAGAATCCTTCGATGTGTGCTGACTGGAGGAGAATGAAACGGATGCTAGAGTGGGTCCTGATTGGTTGTTTGATTACACATCGTTGTTCAAATTGTTCAACGTGTATTCAGATGGTTTCACTGGATCCACTTATGGTTCGAAGAATGTACCTGAAGAGGAAGACGAAGAAGTTGTTTATAGACCGCCGATAGTGTCTTCTGCAACTCCTACGGTGGAGTCATATGTTCCAATTACTTATTCAGAATCTCCAAGTCATCAAAACGCTCCAAATGCTGATGCTACACCTCTAACTCCTGTTGAAAGAGAGTTCATGTCCAGAGACGCTTCCTCTGTTACTCAAACTTTTATGGAAATTCTCTTTCCGGAACAAATTGCTAATGAGTTTATGGCTAATCCTTCTTACGAGATAGGTTCATCTGAAGTGAATCATTCAGCAAATGACAGAGTTATCAACATTCATAATCTTCCCGTTTCACTCAATGAAATCAGCTAGGAAATACCTTCACGCATTTAATGCGATCATCCGATCGAAAATGTCATTGGCCAGCTAGGTGATGGTGTCAAAACAAGAAGCCAGAGTGGAGATGTTAATACGTGTCTCTATTCTTGCTTTATCTCTCAAATAGAGCCAAAGAACGTTGAAATGACTTTGAATGAGCCCAACTAGGCAGATGCTATGCACGAAGAGTTAAATCAATTTGAAAAACTCAGGGTTTTGATGCTGGTTGAACTTCCTAAGGGCAAAAAGTCTCTTGGCACACGATGGGTATACCGCAATAAGCAGGATGATTCTGGAGTCATAGTGCGGAATGAGGCGAGATTGGTGGTTCGTGGGTTTAGACATATCGAGGGTCTTGACTACACCGAGGTTTATGCTCCAGTGACTCGCTTGGAGGCTATCGATATCTTCCTTGCATACGCTTCCTAAATGAACTTCATGGTTTACCAGATGGATGTTAAGATAGCCTTCTTGTATGGAAAGGTGAAAGAAGAAATCTACGTCGATCAACCCCCTGGGTTTGTTGACTCGAAGTTTCCCAATCATGTCTACAGGTTGGACAAGGTGTTGTATGGGTTACATCAAGCTCCTCGAGCGTGGTATGCAACTCTCACAAAGCATTTGCTCGAACATGGATATTCTCGCGGCACTATCGATCAAACCTTGTTCATCAAGCATGTGGGTAATGATCAGATTCTAGTCCAGATCTATGTTGACGACATTATCTTCGCGTCTACAAGTCCACAACTATGCAAAGAGTTCGAAGGAGTGATGAAAAAGAGGTGTGAGATGAGATCGTTAGGCGAAATGACCATGTTTTTGGGGTTCAGGTCCAACAAAGATCAACCAGAATGCTGCTCCATCACGCAAAGTATGTGGAGGATATACTTGAGAAGTTCGGGTTTCAAGACACAAAACCTGCCTTGACGCCAATGGCTGAGAGACCCCTGCTAAGTCCAAATACTGATGGTGAATCCGTAGATCAAACTCACTACAGATCGATGATCGGTTCGTTGATGTATCTAACTGCAAGCCGACCAGACATCATGTTTGTAGTTTGTCAATGCGCACGCTATCATGCTAATCCTAAACTTTCACATCTTATTGTTGTCAAAAGAATCTTTTGGTATCTCAAAGGCAGCCCAAATTTGGGTCTTTGGTATCCAAAAAATTCTGAATTTGATTTATATGAATTTGATGACAGTAATTATGGAGGCTGTGAGCTTGACAGGAGGTCTACATCAGGAGGATGTCAATTCCTTGGTGACTGGTTGGTGTCTTGGCAGTGCAAGAAACAACACACCGTCGCAACCTTAACAACAAAAGCGGAATATGTTGCTGCCTCTTCTTGTTGCTCTCGATTTATATGGATCCAACATCATTTGTTGGATTACGGCTTAAACTATTTAGATACCCCTATATTTTGTGATAATGAGGACACAATTTAGATTGCTAAAAATCTAGTCCAGCACTCGAAAACCAAGTACATTGACATCAAAATTAATTTCATCAGAGATTGTTATGAGTGTTTGCTCATTCGGCTAGAACAGGTTCCCACTGCAAATAATGTGGCGGATCTGTACACAAAGCCGTTTAACAAAGCTCGATTCGATGTGCTTGTGAGCTTTTTGAAAATGATATGTTTTGAGGACTAATTTTTGTTTTAGGTTAGTTTAAATTTGAGCATTTTAATTTCATTCTCACCCATGCACAAATTTAGGAGGAGAAATAAACAAAATTAGAAAATTAAAAAACCAAAAAAATTTTTTAAAAAAATCCAAAAACATTATTAAATCAGAAAATTAAAAATATGTTGCTGCTAGTTTCTATTTGTAGGTCATGTGCTGGGAAGTGATATAATCATGTGATAATAGACAATCTGAATCTGTGTAAGGTGCCAAAGTCGAATTGTTTGAGCTCTGTCTTCGATGCGCTGGTAGGCACAAAAGTTTTCAAAATGGACTTGACTAGGATTAGATGAACTTAAGGAATCTAGAGACCTGACAAATCAATGACATAGATAGTTTCATTTAGCTTGACAATACGACGCTTGGGTAGGTTGAGCAGAGAGATATACATGAGAATATGCGGATACATTAAATGATCTGTATCTAGAACTGTGGATTAACTTTTCCTCGATGTGCGGACTTTGTCCTTAATTACGGTATTGACGGGGCAACTGGGGAATTCCGATAAATTAGGTATGTAGAAAATTATTTTCTTTCTTTCTATCTGTTAGTCATATGTTGCTTCCTCTACTGATTGGAAGAGATCCAACTTGGAATGCAACATATGCAACTCTATCTCTCCACATCTTCTTCTATGTTATTCTTCCTACCTGTTAGCCATATGTTGTCTTCTTTGCGTGATTAACAATCCGACCTGGTACATAGCATATGCAACCTTCAACTTCTCAATCCCTCTAAACTCTAGTTAGTCATATTTTTCACTCTCTGCGTGATTGGAAGAGATCTGACCTGAGTGTACAACATATGCATTCCAAATCTATCTTCTCTCCTAATAATTGTCTACTCATCTGATGTAAGGAGTATTCTGGAAGACCTTGATTATTGGGGTATATCAGGAAGCGGGAACCACATTCTAGCAACTAAAATTGAACATTTGTAGGTTGTCTGTAGATCTCGCTGCTCAATTTAGGTGGACAACAATATCCTTGGTCGTCGTCAGCTGAATGGTCTTTTAGGAATATTATCTAGGTTCATAGGATATAATGTCTTGACACTTATAGTATGTCCTAAACATGTCTCAACTTTTTGTGTCTAAGTGGACCACAATACAGGCGATTGACCAGACATAGACATGAAGGTACAAGTATCAATAAGTGGATTAAAGTTGTCTAACACCTTTGATCCTAATATCACAAAAATATTATTAGTGTTAGTTTAGGTGAAATTAGTCTTAATTCTTTTAATTTCTATTTCTATTTCTATTTCATTTTTATTTTTTTTTATTTCATTTTATTTTTATTTTTAAAACTTTATTTTATTTTTCATTTTGATAAATTTTTGATAAAATTTTAATTTGTTTTAAAAATTAGTTTTATTTGTATTTTTAATTTACAATTTTATTTTATAAGTCCTTGAAATATATTATTTTTAATGTCTATTGGGTTGTTGGGCTTGAGTTCAAGGCTTATTGAGTTGCAGCCTATTCTAGTTGGAGAGGGTTTAAGGGGGAGTATATAAAGTGGATGTGTGGCCGGACTCCTTTTTCTTTCCATTCTTCTGAGTACGGCCACACACCCGAAAGCATTCTCTCTCTCTCTCTCTCTCTCTCTCTCTCTCTGAAAAGCTTAAAAATGTTGATTTTCTTTGAAATTGAACATTCATACGTGAAGGTATCATCTAGTCGACCCTCGTTATGATGATCTTGTGCTAAATCGACTGAGAATCAGTAGTCTATTGAAGGAAAAACAGGTTTTCTGCAAAATTGGAGAGTGTACGACCGCACACCCGTGTATGGCCACACACCCGTGTATGGCCGCACACCCATGTACGGCCGCACATCCCGTGTACCGCTGGACTTTTGTGTACGGTTGTACACCCCAATTTGTCTTTAAAATTTGAAATTTAACCAATTGAAAACCTAAATCAACTGATTATTGGGAAAACACTTGATGTTTGTTGATGAATTTTTGAGTTTCTCTCAGATCAATATGGCAGGACTTGAATTCGCTAAAGTTCATAACTTGGGCATTTACCTTGCTGATCCTCCAGAGGCCCACTCCCAATTTCAATTCATTGTCAATGGCCTAAGAAGATGCTGCTTGTCCTCTGCTCTCACCACCAGTCCTGTCATTTATCAACAATTGGTTAAGGAATTTTGGAGCAATGCAGTTGTGTTGAAAGATAAAAAGGATACAAAATTTCTTGAGGCTTCTGTGCGTGGAAAGAAAGTCTTGATTATCGAGCAGATTATTCGAGAAACTTTGTTGATTGGTGATAAGCCTGAATTCCCGAGGGAGATTGATCTGGACCAGACTCAAGAGATTCTAGACCAAATGGGTTATGAAGGAACTTCCCTCCCCCCCTCTCAAGAAGTTATTGCTTCCGTGCTCGAAATACTTACCTCATGTATTTGTGAGCTGTATCTCTAGTCGAAAATCAGGAGCTAATGAGATATCTCTGGTCAACACCGGTGCAATTGCTGCCTTAGCTTCTGGAATTGAGTTCAATTTCTCATAGTTTATTTTACATGAGATGATTGTGAACATTGAAGGAAACAAAAGGGATAAGTTCCTCATGTACCCAAGATTCCTTCCACTTATCTTTAATGTCAAGCACCCTGAAATCGAAAAAGGATGAGAGACCCTGGATCTCAAATCTATTGGCTCAAGTGCTTTTGGCTTGATGAAGCAAAATCGACCAGGAAAGTTTAATTTTGAAGGGAAATATCCATTGATCAAGTTTGGAATCTTTTATAAGAAAGTGATCAATCTGAATCCGCTAATCTCTCTAGCCCTATTGAAACCGAGGATGTCGTTATTTTGATTTCGAAACATGAAAACGAAGAAGGTCGTGTTTCCCCTGTCGCAATCGTAGCAGAAGCACATGACCAACTGCGAAATGTGGAGGTTCAGAGTAATTTTGATGTAGAGGGTGATGATGAAGAAGATGAGTTTCTGAGTGACATGGACTTTACTGGTTTTAATAATGAGGAAATCCCACTTAATCTTGATATTGAGCATAATGACCTTATTCCAAGTTCAGAATTCCTCGACGGGTTCTTTTTTTCAATGTCAATGAAGTTGCTAAATTCACAATAGAGACTAGGGTTGCTGACGACGTTCTTGAAACAATGCCTCTCACCTCAAAACCGATGGATAACATCTCAAGTAAAATTGATGCATCTTTAGGGATTCCTTCCCTTGTTGGTGCTACTCCTACATCTGAGCCATCTTCTAGTAATCCGACACAGACATAGACCTCTCTGCCTCCTATGAAACGAAGGCGTCTAGATCCGAGGCAGGGAAAGTTCCGTCAAGATGAAGCATCACCAGCTTCTTCCACAATCACCACCACAACAGTTACTGCACCACCTACACTTACCGAAGAAGGCCCAAGCACCACGTTCGAAACAGGCAAGTCATCTGCTGTCCCAGAATACTCCCCCACAACGCCTTCACTAGATGAAGCCTCCATAAGGATAGCAAGGCACTTGACTCAACATATTTCTAAACCTTCCTCACGTGGAAAAGGAATATCTATCGAGGAAGGTAGTTCAGGGGATGACGATTCTGATGTGTCCTCTCTCAAAGAAGAAATTGGCATTCTAAAATAGCAAAATATTGAGAATGACATTTTAATTGGAAAGCATGATGTTAGGATTGTTGAGCTTGAGGAAGATAATGCATTGAAGTCAAAACAAATCTCTGAGCTACAGACTAATCTTGGATCTTTGACTGCTTTCTATTTTAGCTTGACGAACAAACTGTTTGAAGCCTTTGGAGATAAATTCTAGTCTCTGTTTCAATAGCCGGATGGTATTAAAGATCCTCCCACAGCTCCCATCCAGCCTTCCGAAGGCAAATTTCCTGTTGACCAACCACCTCCAAGAACAACAAGGGTTGTTGATCGATTTGAGCAAGAGTCTGTGAATGCCAATACCAGGATTAAAATTAAACATGGCAAAAGAAATGTCACAACTGAGAAGAAATAAGGTTTGCTCTTCATGAGAATCTCAAATGAGAATCGTAAAGCAGAAGAACCTCAACTCACTATGACAGATCTTAAACATAGAAATTTTTTTGATCAATATGGTGATCGTATAGGAATCAAAATGTGGGGCTATGAGCATGAACTTAAACTGTGGGTGGTCAAGTGAAATTTTGGAAATCCAGAATACTACAAAAGCATTCATGATTTCAACTCCTGGGAAAAATTTGATCTCTCTGAACTCTCAAGGGCTCCATTCCACAATCCTTCAAAAGATCCGAGTGATTTCAACTTCAAATAGTTTTTGGATAGACAGGTCAAGGATAATTTTCCCTCGATGAAGACATCGAAAGCTTTGGTCAGAAAAGACAAAGGTATTCTTGATCCTGAAACTAACCAACCAATGAAGATAATGTTGTGGCCAACCACTAATCAATTGAAAGAGATTCCAATCCCACAACACTTTCATGATGGATATCTTGATAATATGGAATTTTGGGCCTTTGATGATGAAACAGCAACTGCAGCCATAAAATTCAAAAATAGAGAAGATGTTCTCAGACTTGTTAGTGCTAAGGATCTTCTGAGGTTCAGAGAGAGAGACATTCACACTTTAGCCTGTTATTAAATCGTATGTAGGAGGGAGGTCATGGAGGATGCTGTGAAAGAATTCACAGGAATGGTTGCGATGATCATCAATGAAAAACTTTGGATGGGATCTATGGGAAAACCTGATCGAAGGTTGTTCGAGAAATTAAAAGATTAAAGATCAAGTCTATGCTAGCCTGAAACCAAGGGGGAGATTGATAGGTCATAATTTAATGGTTTGGGTTAGGCATTCATTTTGTATAAGTCTTGGTAGGGTCTTGAGGTTTGTCATGGTGATTGTAGCATTTGTGTGGTTATGTACGGCTTGACATGTCTGTACGGTCGTACATGCGTATGCGGCTGTATACTTGTGTACTACTGGGGTGCTAAAAATAGTAGATGTCTGTGTCAATCTTAGTGTGATGCAAGTGTGTGTTTTCCAAGGTGTATTTAATGTTTATGTGATATAAATATGTACATGCTTGGCTTAATTATTCTTCTACTTCTTTTACACTCTAAATTGATTGCAATATCATTTGATCACTGATTTGGATCTTAGAGTTTGGAACCTAACAATTGGGTTGACTTAGTTTGTTTAGTGGGTTTGACCAGTTGACTTTGAGTTTGACTTTGAGGACATTTTGGGTATTTTGATGGAATTGGTCACTTGGTGGATATATGTATTGTGTAGAGAGCTGAGATTCAGTGTCGGGCCTCATCAGTTCTGGTCAGCTGTGAGGTGATTTTTCCTCACTGTACTTACGGGTCGAAGGCGTCAACGTTGGCCCATTGGTTTGATAACCTGATATTCGTTAATATGCTGAGTTTGGAATAGATATGGATGTTAATTTGGATATGCTAGGTGAGTAGATCTGTAGGACTACCTGTGATACATTCTAATTATCTGTGTATGTTATTATCTTTTATATTTCGACATATTTTGTGGGTTGGATTGAGGTTGTATTGCTTCGTGCGGTAGCCAACAAATCTTGGAGCAATCCAGATACAAGCTGAGGATCGGGGTGGGCATGCTAGATTCATACTAAGGGCTCATAAGCATTCCATATACGATCTGATGGCCGGGAAGGACATGCTAGAATTGTACTAAGGGCTCAGTGGTATTCTATCTGAGGACGAATTAGGTCGGGGAGCAAGCCAGACATAAGCTTCAGTCCGAGGACTAATTAGGTCGGGGAGCAAGCTAGACATAAGTTGTGGGCTGAGGGCAAGCTAGAATTATGCTGTGGACTCAGGGGTAATCCAGTTTGTTAGTTGTGGACCCATTGCATGTTGTTATTCTATATGTATTATTTGTTATGTGTTGGTACTTTAGGGGAACTCACTAAACTTTGGGCTTACAGTTTTGGGTTATCTTTCAAGTACCTCATAGGATCACGGGAAGGCGAAGGCGTGATCATCCACCTCCTCATGTTTTGCTTTATGATTTTGGGAAAACTCTGATAAAACATGTTTTGAAAAGCATTTTGTAAACAATGATGATTCATGGATGGATTTTAAAAGTTTAAATTTTTTAAGAATTTTATGGATATTACATTTTCAAAAATTATATACTTTATGTTATAATGATGCATTTTTGATGCTATTATTATAACATCCCTAAAAACTTTCAACAAATTTAAACTTTTCAAAACAACCCATTTATTAAAAGAAAGTGTTTACCAAACCATTGTTTCTAAAACATTACTTAATATCTGAGTCCCCTAAGATCCAATCAGTCAGAAAACCAAGGATGTGTATGGTCACACCTTCGCCTTGCCACAATCATCTAAGGTACCTGAAACAATAAACTGAAACTGTAAGCACGAAGCTTAGTGAGATCCCCCCAAAGTGCCACCACATACACATAACAAAAACCAACATGCATTCAGAGCCTTCAACCTGACAGGAACGCCGCGCTGGCCTACGGGCCGATTGTTTATGCTTTGTTTTATCAAATCAGAGCAATCCTTTGATTAAAAGAGTTGCAAAATTTTTTCCCAAAACAAAATATCATAAGAATTTATCAAAACATTTCTTAAAAAAAGTATTTTCATTAAATAACAAAATCTCGGGATGTCATGTTCTGATACAGACCAAAAGCATAAACAATATAAAATAGACCTTACAACAGTTATTTATAACTACTGATCTATAATCCAAAATCTCTCGTCATGTCAACCAACTTATGCTTTTGTGCCACTACCTGTGATACAAAGAAAACTGAGTGGTTCAGGCTTGGGAGCCTGGTGAGCATATAGGTTTTTCAACCCACAATAATATAATTATTATATTTAATCATCAAACAATCAACAATTTCCCAACCCTATTATCTTCTTTAATCTTACGGATCTCCCCTAAGAATCATCTATCCTTTATTCCTAAGGATTGAACTAAGGAATAGGCACAAAGTCCATCGATGCCTGAGGTTTATACAACAAGCACTAAATCTATAGCTGCCAAGGTTCATCTACACAGTACTAAATCCATAGCTACCAAGGTTCATCTACACAATACTAAATCCATAGCTACCAAGGTTCATCTACATAGTACTAAATCCATAGCTACCAAGGTTCATCTACACGGTACTAAATCCGTAGCTACCATCGTACTTATATAAGGCACTAAGTCCATAGCTGCCAGGGATTTTAGAGTACACCGGTGAACATCAATTTCACAAGACCTACAAGTTGCGAGCCTGCTAGTGTTGTACAGGACTATCTAGAATAGTCAGTGGCAGTCATCCTTACACTGCTGAATGACGGGGCCATCGTTTGGGTAAAGGTTTCACTCATTCTTCACCTGTCACCCTCATCTCATGATCTATATCATCTTTCGTCTCATCCTCAAACTCATCCTTCATCACACACCAACTATTTCGTCTACCCATGTTCTACCCAACATATTTGTAGATAAGAATTACATATACAGTTTAAACGATTTAAAAAACATATTTGTAGATAAGAATTACATATACAGTTTAAACCATTTAAAAACTTGTATAAAACATCAATTCAACATTCATGTCAAGTAAAAAAACAATATATAAACACATAACACGTATTTCATAGCTAATACTTCATATCCATGTGTTAGAATAAAGTAACTACACACTCACTTGATTAGACGATGCTCAAACAGCACTACGGCACCTCAAGTACTATTCTTTTGATGAAACCGGGATATCTTCACACACTGGGCTTCTCACGGGCAGAGTTTCAGCTCAAAACTCTTTTCTTCTCGAGATCTTCGGGGCTTCGGGACTTGCTTTGGGTGTCGGGGTGATACCGGGGCTTCGGGGGTGCTTCATGAAGGCTAGAGAGGGTATCGGGAGTGATAGAGTGAAGGAATTAGCAACCATGGCCGGCTGCCCTTCGGTTTCTATTTATAGGGCCATTTTATGGATTCACGTCGTGAATCTCAAAAATTCACGTCGTGAGTTCAGTCGTCATCAGGTGCGTCATCCCAACATGGGTCTGACAGGCTCCAGGAGACGTTATTACTGAGTTCACATTGTGAACCTAGTGTTCACGTCATGAACTCTGACACAGTGTCGGGGTTCGTGCCCCGAACTTTAGAAATTCATATATTTCACATACGAGCTACGTTTTCGACATTCTTTATATGCACGCGTAGGTGAGATTACGCTCTACAACTCTCGTTTAGACTTTGTCGGCTAATTTTGACTTTATTTTTATTATATTATTTTTAGTAGGCTGGGACAGGAAAAATCCGTTAGAAATTCATAACCTCTTCATCTGACGTCTGTTTTTGTCTATCTTTTTACCGTTGCATTACTATCGACGAGATCTTTGATTATCGTTTAGATTGTTTTGACTAGAAACCACTCGATCTCATATTTGAACTTTGGGCTGCATACTGCTAAGTTGGAACTTCGAAAAATCATAACTTCCTCATATGAAGTCAGATTTAGATGTTCTTTTTATGCACGCTCTCGGTTTAACGTATTCTACAACTTTTGTTTAGATCGCTAAGGCTAAAAATTGCTCTATCGTAAATTCATTATTTACGTCCTACAACATCGTGCCGAATCTGTCACAAAACTTCGTTATAAATCGGATTCCAACGTTCTTTATATGTACGGAAACCTTGTGAAATATATACTACAACTTAGTTAAAATTATTTATTCTAAACACTCTTTTATCAAAAAGTCATTTTTGACGCTTATTGTCTCTATATTGACTAGCCCGGATCTACGGGCGTTACACACTCTATCCTTCTTATCCTCTCTTTCCTTAACATACAATCAACTGCCAAATGGTTTTCACCATTGCAGTAGTTGCAATCAAAACCAGAATCTCCTTTTAACTTCTTCTTCACTTTCTCACTATCAATCTTACTCTCCTTCTTCTCAACTTTCGACTCTTCTCTAACAATCTTCCCAGATGATGAGTTTCCCTTGCAATAACTATTTCCTTTGAACGGCTTCTTAAAGAATTTCTTGAATTTTTTATTCGATTAGTATGCCACAACTTCATCTTCCGAATTCATGAGAAAACCCTCATCACTAGAACCATGGACCTCAACATATTCGACTTCATACTCTTTTCCTGACACCTTTGAAACCAGTGCAAGAAAACCTCCCAAATTCATTTTTCCTTCTTCAGCTACTAGAATATAGACCTTTAATGACATGCAAACCATGATACACAGTGATTTACGATACGCAAAAGCGTGTGTTCTAGAAGTAATGTCATCTCTTCTAAAATTTAAAGGATTTAGGGCACGTATTTTTGCGTGCCCTTAAAATTAATGTTAGAACAAAAAAAATAAAAACACGGAGGGCACTAAACATAAAAGGCGTGTCATCTATTCATGTCACTTTATAAAATTTTCATCAAATGCGCGTTCTAATAGCTAAGGGGGGAAATCAAATCAAAAAAATTAGAAAACCTCGCCTCGACGATTTAGGGTTCATTCCATCCTTCTCTCTTTCACGTTGCTTCTGTCTCCACACTTCATCTCCCAACTACGATTTTTCTAATAAGAAAAATAGAAATATCCTAAAGCAAATTCCACCCTCCCCTTCTCTCAATTTTCTTCAAAAGTATTAGAATAATTTTTTTTTTGCAAAAGCCCTTCTTCTTCACCTTATTCTACACTATGGAACAAGTGAAGGAAGGTCATCCATCAATGATGCCAAAGGAAACTCCACCCTCCTCTTCTCGCAATTTCTCCGGGCTTAGGGTTCATGAAAGCTCTTGAATGCTCCTAAAAGACTACAAAGTGATTTAGGGTTCGTTTCATCTTCTATATATCTCTATTACGCTTGAACCCTAATCTGAGACACCAATGTCTTTTTTTTCTTGTGAATTCATTCTCATTCCTTCTTGCCTAATCTGATTTGTTGGGTTTAAGTAAAGGTGAAAAGGTGATTCCGCTTTTTGCGGGTGGGCTTGAATTCTCGGGTCCCATCGAGAAGTATCTGATTGACCCGATCAAAAAGAAGCCGTTTGTGAACTCGGTGGTGTCGCTGAATGGGTTTGCATTGGTGGGAGGACCCTTAAAGCAAGATCATCCAAGGGAAATCGAGGTGCTGATGAAGCTGGATGTGCCATACACTGTGGCTTTGCCTCTTGTGTTCCAGACAACAGAGGAATGGCTTAACAACACTTTGGTTCTTCACCCGATTCAGGTGGCTTTGCGGGCTGCTCTTCTTGAACTTGATGAAGGAATGGAGCCAATTGTTTTCTCAAGAAGAGACCCAAGAACCGGTAAATCCATGCCCTTCACAAGTGGGTTGAGCAGCTTTGCACCAGAGCAGTCAGATGGGCAGAACTGAAGAGGTAAACAAAGGTACTTATTTTTGCCATATGGTGCTTTTTTTTGAATTTAAAAAAAAAATAAACAAACAGAGAACTGAGGAAAAACTAAGAATGAATTCCAGTGAATTTTCAATATATTTAAGTAACTACACCAGTTCCATTGCAACTTAAAAGGCACACAAACTGTTTATATAGTTTTTTTTCATTTTTTCATTGGGTTTTTTCTTCTTTAACTTTTCATTGTGGTATCTTCTTTTTCTTCTCTTTTTAATTGTAAGTCCATGCCATGTTTACACCTTTTGTTACTCTTTCTTCAGAGGTTGGCAGTTGGTGAGTGGTTCACTGCTCGATAACTATTAAAACCATGATTGTTCCTTTGTTTTTTCTGAATTCATCCATATTTATGTGTTTTGGGATTTGATTGCGTCATTTTCTTTCAACAAATTTATTGAAACTTGATAGTTGGTAGTTTCTCAATTTGCTTCAAATCTTCATCTTCATCTTATACTTATTCTTGGGTTTCAGATATCCTAAAACAGGTATGGGACTTATCTGATCAAGACAATGACATCATGCTTTCATTGAATGAATTTTGCATTGCTCTCTTCCTCATGGAGAGACACAGGGAAGGCCACTGTCTTCCTAAGGCACTTCCATCTGGCATTTTGTTTGAGAAGACACCAGTGACAACAGTAGTGATACTCCTAGTGTTGAGGTGGGTTGACATTTTTTTGTTTGTAAGCTAAGAGATTATGATTTATATTTTGTGTTAACGGTCTATTTGTCCGAAGTGCAGGCTAATGAAGAATTTTTCTTATCCATCAGGAGCAAAAGAAGAAGGTTTAGTGAAGGAAAGTGACAGGTGAAATAAGCAAGTGAGAGCTCCTTGTTTTTTTTATTGAACATTAGTGTACACCATTATTGGTATATGAAGTTCTTTTCATTTGTTGCATGTTAGTTCCCATCATTTTTTTACCTTTTCTTGTTATGTATTTTGTAGCACCCCAACTTGTATGACATCTGTTAAGAGGAGGGGATCAGCAGGTGTGGTGGAATCCTTGATACTTTTGAAATCACATGACAATATGCATGCTCCATTTACTCAGGTTGATCTGATTTTCACATGCTATCTTTCTTTTTTTCTTTTTTTAATCTCCACAATGAATAAATTGACAGTTTTTATATATTTATTTAAATCATAGGTTCCACCAATTATGACAAAAGACATGCATGAAAAAAGGCTCCATGCATTTGAAGTCTTGGGTGATTCTTTTGTGAGTTGTCACATCACATATAGGATATTATATAAAATAAATTTCTTCGCTGAAAATTGTGTATAATTTTTGTCAGAGCTTCTTCAGGCAATTAGAGAAGGACATCTTATCTTCAGGTACTACATAAAATGGTGTTTTTATCTCTGATGACTCTCCTAACTTTTTGTTGTTTGATGATTTTATGGACCCAAATAGAGAAGGAGAAAAGGTACATTTTTTTATTTTTACACATTTACCCTCCATGATCAATGAAACTAACATCATCCAATATCTATACAGACACTTCATTATCTAGAAACAGTAAGACCACATCAATTACTGGAGCAAATGGTGTGTACTGCTTTCAGAGCTGCAGCTGACACTCTTAACCAGACTAGATTTGGTGGGTTAAAGAACATGACAATAAAAATTCACTAATTATACTTCACCAATGCTTCTGCATTGAAGCCTTTGCAAGGTATGTGTAATGTCTCATTTACAATTTTTAGACACAAGGGTAAAATAGTCATTTTTTTTAATCTGACTTATTGCATTGGCAGCGAACAAGCTACCGGGTGATATGGAAATAATCCAAGATGTAAAACGGCTATGTGTTGTATTTGAACATGTGGAGAAGCTGCTAACACTTGGCAGTGGTAGTGGGAATCAATGGAGTCACCAACAGGGGGAGATTGAGACTCATAGGATTCTTCTAAGTGACAAAATTCAATGTTTGTAGGATAAATGAATTAAATGCTAGATTTTAAAGATGGCATTATGTAATCTCTCTAGGTTTAAGAGCCTGTGACAACAAGCTGTAATTGGCAGCTAGAAAGCAAAGTTGTTGCTTATTAATTAATAGTTAATATCATCTAGTTTATCCACTTATTCTACACTTCTTATGTTCTTATTGGTCATGGAGGTGGTACGATGCAAGTATCCTGTCCATATAGTTGTTTGTATGTCCCTTCACACTCTCTGTAGTTGCTTTATGTTCTCCTAAACTTTTTATTCTTCTTAATTCTTTTCACAGGGTGATCATAATTTTCCCGGAATAATACCTTTGGATAGATCGAAGGACGAAGAAGAACAAAGTTGTGGTGATCTTCAGTGATTGAAGGTAAACGGATGGGGTTTTCTTGAACCTCAAAGGTCGTATTCTTCTTTTTTTTTGTTTGTTTGTGTCGACCAGTATCAATGAATACTGGGATGTTTGGGTGTTTGAGTTTACTAGGAAAAGAAAACATTGAAAATTAAAAGAATTGTGTTTGGTTTGCTTCATTTGACAGGGAAGAAGGAGTACAATCGGGGTTGTGAAATTGATGGGAAAGAAGAAAAGAAACAGAAGGCGTTGCTGCCCTTGATGGTTAGCTAAAGAATAAGAAGGGAACAAAAAGAGTACAGTGTTTCCCTTACTAGAATGTGAACTCTATAAGGGCACCCTTCTTTTTCCTATTTTTCTGATCAGGGGAAAAGAAGAAGAATAACAACGAAATTCCATCGATTTCTTTTTAAATCTCATAGGTTCTGATGGTTTCTGTAATTTAAGGTATTGATTTCTCTCATTAATTAAACCTAAATGTAGGAAAAAATCAGATAAATTAAACCATTAACCACCACCACAACACCACCATCTCCACCGCTTCCTTAATCACATAACTCTTCTTTTATTTCAACTTTTTCTGCTTCATCTTTCCACCCATGAAAATATCTATTGTTTGTATGTTAGACTTTGTTTTTTGCTTTATGTTTCCTATGGTTTTGGATATGGTCCCTTTAAGAGTATGCACATGCTTAACAGTTAACACACAAGGGTAATTTTGTCATTTTGTCCCTCTATTTCTTGTTTGAACATTGAGGAAAAATGGAACGATTCTCATTATGGTTAAACACTAGCAATGATGAATAATCTTGAATGGTTCACTTCTAAACTACTAACATATGAATTGAAATAAATAAATGGATAAAATGAGTGAGATTTGATCTTGAAAGTGAACAACTCCTTTTAGATTTTTTTGTTTATGTTATTAAACTTTATTTTATTTTATTTTTATAAAAACAACTCCACATCAAAATTTCAATATTACTAAGTAAGATTATTGAAAAATAATTGACACGGATATATATCCAATATATCTTTGCTGGATCGTGGTACACATATTGATCGCACTCTTGCTGCTCTCTTGACCTGTAAAAATCAAATCTTAGGATTCAGCTACTACCGATGGGTGTGTCATCCGACTACCTCAAAATCACTGCTAAGTTTTGATTTATGGCCTTATGTTGTTGTCATCATTGGCCCTCAAATTAATGGCCCTCAAATCTTTCAATGTCTGCAACAACCCAATTCATTAATCTTCATTCAATTATATTTTTCATAAATTACCCAAGGGCAAAACAGTCTTTAATATTAGATACCTGATATATGTAATAGGCAGGATCAGAAGCACTTTCCAGCTGGACATCAGAATAGTTGAGGGGGGTTTGATTCCTGGTGATCAAGTTTCTGTTAATGGCATAGAACCTGTTGATGTTAGGATTGGACCTCGTCCACCTGATCAGGTAATACTACTTTTTGAATTATATATATATATATATATATATATATATATATATATATATATATATATATATATATATATATATATATATATATATATATATATGTTGACTTAAATTTTGTGTTGACTTGAAGATGGTTGGTGGATCAAGGAGACAATCATATATAAAAACGAAATACACCAGAGAAGAATGTTAGTTAAAGTGTTCTACAACAATACTTTTCTGGGAGCCTTAAGGATGCTACTAAAGCCATTGGAGGTAATATATATATATATATATATATATATATATATATATATATATATATATATATATATATATATATATATATAAGAAAACTAGTGATAAGAAAACTAATATTATAACCCTGAAAAATAAAAATAAATTTGAAGAATTTCTGTAAGCACCTGTGGTAATTAGCGAAAAGAAAACTAGCTAGTGATAAGAAAACTAATATTTTATCCCAGAAAAATAAAAATAAATAGAGATATAAGGTCATAATTAGATCTTATTTAAAGATATGTGAGTATGTGTAAGTGTGTAAGTGTGTGCAAGTGTTTGTGTATATTTTTGGACTGATTATTCTATTAGTATAGGTTTTGTCTATTAACTTTAGGCATATTTCATCCCTTCTATCTTATGCATCAAGGCTAAACCAAGGTATTGACTAAAATACCCCATATGTTAAATTTGACCAAAATACCTCTCTTTATGACTTAATGTCTAATCTTGTGAAGTTATGTTTATGTCTTTGACTTAATATCTATTTCAGCCATTACATCTCATATACATCATGGCTAAATCAAGGTTCTGACCAAAATACCCGGTATGTTAATTTTTTTTTCAGTATTACCAATAAATGCTAATTTTTTTGTAATAGTGTTAACTCATCATTTAAAGTGTTTGTATGGAAATTATCTTATGGTGTGTCCAATTTTTCTTACCAATAAATGCTAATTTTTTGTAATAGTGTTAACTCATCATGTTTATATGAATCTAAAGGTTGCATGATTCAAATTTGCAGGTCTTGGGGTGGCATATCCATCTTACAATACAAAACAAAACCATAATAGAGGTTAGAATAATGTTTTAGTGTGTAAATGCATGCAGATCAATGTTGTGTTATATTACATGATATCTTTGTTGTTGTAACCTGTTTACAATTGGCTTTCTTCCACAACATGAAATAGTAACAGTTATGAAAGGGTTTTTATTTTTATTTTTGAAAATTTGATCATCAACAAGAACAAGGCTGTCTTGTAAGTGTTATTTCATCAAATTGTAGAAAATAGCAACGTACTTGAAATATGGAGCTTGAAACTTAAAAAAGCTTACAAGTTTTGATTGGTGGATTGATTCTTTTTTAGGCTTATTCTGCATGAAGTGGTTATCAGGATATATCATACTTGATAAGGTTTGTTCAAAGTTTTATAGGATTAAAGTACACTAAAAAATGTCAACGGCTAACTTTTTGGGATTTTTCAGTTAAAATTGTGCAGAAGCATTTCTTATGCTGCAGTTGATGCTCATGCAGATCAGACTAGCAGGAGGAAATTAGCAGTTTTCCAGGTTCCTTTGTTACTAGGCATTGGGGAAGAAGATACAGCCCTAACTAAGGCAACTGAAAGTGGCGATACTGATCTTGTTTATCTTGTTCTCTTTCATATATGGCAGAAGGTATTTATTGTTTTCTTATTGATTAATTATAAAATAATGGTAAAATTAAGTTCTCAAATTATTGGCTTGTATAGAGACCAACATTGGAATTATTTGGAATGATAGAAGCTAGACCTATTGCGCGCGATCTATTCATACGAGACTCAAGATATCATATTTTGGCATGGCTAGAAGCTTTGGAGGAAACGAGACTCAAGCAAAAGTAAACACATAGAGAGTTGTTGGCACATAGTAAGCTAGATGATGCAATTGTATATAAATGAGTTCATTTTTTATAACATTTACTCACTTTTGGAATAATTATTTGTATTTGACATATTAGTGAAATGAATTATCTTTGTTATTTATGGTATTTTATTTTGTATTATGAGATTTTTAATGTATTATTTAATTTGAAAATTAGTAAATCTATAAATAATATTTTTTTAAACATTTAAAATTATGATACGCAAAAATGTGTGTCATCTTCATTTATGACATGACCTTTCTTGATAGGGGCTTTCTTGATACGCATTGCATGTCATTAACACGCGCGTCGTAAGGTTACGACATGCGAATGTGTGTTGTCTTCCTTTATGACAGGGCCTTCCTTGATACACATTCTGTGTCGTAAACGCGCGTCGTAAATGAGCGTCGTAAAAGCGTGTCATCTATAGACGACGCGCAAAAGTGCGTCGTCTCTCTTTATGACAGGGCCTTCCTTGACGCGCATTTGCGCGTCGTCTGAGCCTTTTACGACGCGCAATGAGCGTCGTAAAAGGCTGTTTTTCTAGTTAATCTCACATTCATGAGCTTTTAGAACATTATAGAGATCTCCCAGTGAATAATTGTCGAAGCTCTATTGTGTCTTGATCATCAAACTAATGTTCCTCCACTCCTTTCAAAGTCCCATTAAGAAAGTAAGATTGTACTCAAGAGTCGAACAATTAACTCCATAACGACTGCATTTGAAGATTAATTCATTTAGACGATCATAATGCAGTTCAATGGTCTTATTTTCCTTCTGCTTGAATTAACCTAATTCAAGCAAACACTGCTTTACAGAACTTTTTATTGCCTTCTCACTTCCTTGATACTTCTCTTTCAAAGTATCCCAAATCTCTTTTGTTGTTATGTAACCACGAACATAATTGTAAACCACCGGTGGACTAGCACCGTGAAGTTCACACAAACATTTCTTATCATTTGCCTTTTGTTTATCTGCTTGTAGTGAAACATCAGTAGTTTAACCAGCTGTTCATATCTGTTCTAGCCTCCCTGGACGATAGTTTCCACTGGTAATACAGTGCCAAAGATCTTCTTCAATCCCATTGAGATAATCTTCCATTCTATTTGCCCGTTGCTTGTAATATTTACGAATTAGCATCGAAATTTTGGTTGAAGAATTGAGAAGACGAGAGAAACTAGTCACCTTGTTGATGTTGAAGTTCGCCATTGATGTACGAAAAAAGATGATGAAAAGCTTGAGAAAATGGAATTTAATGGATAAATCTTTCAGAAAAAGATCACAGAACACTCGATTTGTCAAACGAGATGCATAATCGAATCAAATCAATTGATTAGATAAGATTTTCTAAATCAAAAGTGTGGAATATTTTTGAATCGGGAAAATCAATTCAAACCTTTTGAAACACGAGAAAATCAGAAAATAATTGAAAGAATCTTGCTCCGATACCAATGGTAGTGGTGTCAATCATGATGACATATGTAGAATTGATAAGATCGAGTGAATCATTCAAGAACCATGAACACGAAGAACGCAAGAGTAAATAAGTCGTTTAACCTTTCATTAGTTTTTAGAAAGAGTACAAGTGTGTTTGTAATAATTCTCTCTCTAAACTAACTCTCACAAAGTTCTTCCTTACATAAAGTGGGCTTAATCCATCTGCGATTTTGATGGTTATTTTTGTAATGTTGGGTTTTTTGGCTATTTTCTACAAAGTAATTAAGGAAATTGGCTATTTTGTAATTTTCTCATATAATAATATATCTAACTATTTTAAAAGTATAATCATTTATGTCTCCATATTTCCGAGACAAATGCAATAAGTACAATCACATCCAATACAATGCCATATTTTCATAATCGTAATAATTTGCCTTGATTGGTAAACAAATAAATGATCAGTAACTTAAACAAACATGTCACAATAATCATTGTTAACGACACATTTGTGATAGGATTCTTGGGCCACAAAAGAAGAGATCGTGTTTAACTTCAAGAAATCGAATACCTTCGTCTTCTTGGTGTCTTTACAAGCTGTTCACTGTTGCGTTGAGACCCACTTCCCATGTTCTCAAAGGTCGAAATTTTTGTAATTTTGCTTAATTTCTTCCATCCATTCAACCATGTCGATTGTTGTTTCAACTTTGCTACCTTATCATATCGGCTTTGTAGACTCTCCATCTCGTGTTGAAGCTCTACATACTTTGTTTTCACGGTTTCTAAATCAAATTTGAGTGTGTCAATGTCCTTCTTAGCCATTGCCCATCCATCTTGAAATGACTGTGGTGTTTCTTCAAGTAAAGTTTTTCGGTTTTCAATGATTGGTTGGTAGTGTAGCTCATGAGTATCTCTAGCTATTGTGTTGCTAATCTTCATCTGCTCCGAGAATATGACTTGGACTGCAACTCGGAGTGGAAGCCTCTCGTTTTGAGCAGCATGCATGCATGCGTCCTTCGAGAGCTTTTGACAATCCATGACTCGACATAGCCTTCTTCGTTCATGTTCTGAGAGCATTGGATGAGCCTGAAAATTTATCAAACTGTAAGATGGTTTTAGCAGACCAAACGTTTGATAGCCAACTATAGCTTTTATGAAAAATAAAATTACCAAATAATTGAAAGAAAAAAAGTATATTTGGATTTATGAAAAAAATCAAAAGACCTAAATAGTCCAAATTAAATTTAAATCGGATTCGATCCAACCAATTACAATTCAACTCAACTAGATCGGATTTCATAATTTGGTTGTTTAAAAAACAAAAATATTTAAAAAATATATAACTTGAATATTAATCGACTGTAAAATAAAAATAAATTGTTTAGTTGTAAATTAAAATTTAAGAATAACTATTAAAATTTAATATTTTACAATTTTTTTTGAGAAGTATGTATTAAGGTTTTTAATGGGTAATATTTTCTAATCTATTTAGAAATATAATTTTATAGATTATTAAATAATTAAAAGATGTGTATTAAAAACAAAAATATAAATATATAAATAGTTTTTGTTCGGTTCTTTTTAGAATATGCAAAATTTATTTTATAAATGGTAAAATTCAAAATAATAATAAGCTTTTGTTAAAAAGTCATCGAAATATTCGAATAGCCAACCAAACAATTCAAAATGTCAAATTTATCTGCGTTTTATCCAAACGCTGACAACAATTATTATTATCAAAAGTAGGTAGTTTTGATTTGGATTCTCCTGTCTGGAAATTTCTAATGTTACGTGCTACCAAAATGAAAAAGACGAGACAGTACCTTCAGATACGAATCAATCGCACGATATATGCCATCGTCGCAACTTCTAGCTGATTCCGGTAACGCCTCAGCCAGAACATGAAACTTGGTCAACGATAGGTTTTTATCCCTCGAAACCTCCGAAAGATAACCATCAACAAGCTTAGCAACTCTCATCTTCGCATTCATGTCATAACTTTTCCTCATCATCGGTTCCCCAGGGCTCGAGATTTCCATCTGTTCTTGAATCAAAAAATTCTCCAAAATTCGCTGAACAAGATCGACATCGTACATAGTCTCACTTCTGTTATAAGAAGGAATCAGAAGATCCGCCATTGTAGCCTCTTCGAGCTGCATCCCAACTCGTTTCTCCAGTTCTGTAACCAAAGCCGGTGCCACATTAACCATGGTCGCGATTCTTAATAAACGAAGAAGAAAGCTACACGAGACGCTATCGTTTTCTGATGGGATTATGCTAATCAGGCTCTCAATGATCGTTCTTTGACGATTTCCTTCTGGACTCGATGAGTGATCGCCTTTGCTCATTGCTATGATCATATGCAGCCCGCCTCTGTTACTTGATGCAACGCCATTGCTGCTACCAGTGCCTTCTTCGACTGAACCAGATGAACCCTCTTTGATCATCCCCGGAAGCCATTTCATGGCGTAATGCATGATCGCAGATCCAACCAATTCGCATTTCATTCCTTTTACTTTAATCGCAGTGATCACACGAACAAAATGATCAATTCTAAGAACCGAAACATCTTCGCACCACCAATCAGAAAGAACCTGGTCCGTACTTGGGCTCGAATCGTTATTGTGTTTTCCGGTGTACTGCCACCGTACATATTTAGGGTCGGAGGAGGTTTTCCAAGCTACCGATTCGCTACACCGCCTTACAATCTGGAGGTTTTCGGCCCATGGAGAGAATTCTTCGCAACTTTTAAGCACGGAGATTGAATCTTTCCATGAAGACAATACCACATAGTTGATAAAAGCTTCAGTTTTTAAAATCAAATTTCCTTCTTCGAGATCCTCCGTCATCTCAAGGTATTCAGCAGCACACCGGAGGCCGGTGATGATGGTGGCGGTCAGTTTAACGACGGCTCCGTAGCAGAACTTTGCTACTAACTCAAAAGCCTCTATCCCACCGGGTAACTCATCTAGAATCACCTTCTTTATGTCGACTTCTCTTGATTCATGTATGATCCTGTTCATTCTTCCACTTTTTGAAAGCAGCTGACACTTGAGAATTTGAAGCAAACACGCACAGAAACCAGTAGTAGAGTTAATTATCAGTTGCACACAAATAAATATATTTAAATTCATGAGAATCCAGATGGTTTGACATTTGTAAAGCCACTACCTTGTGCAAATTGAAGCTAATTTCACCAACTTGAATCAACAAATCGCTTGGGATATCAGTGATGGCATACCTGTGTTGATAAGAAGAACAATAAGATATGATAATTTGATCAACCATAAAAGTTGAAGTATAAGTTTGACTAAAAGAGATCGATGAAAGTAGGATTATGTGATCCATACCAAGATTGACCTCTTTGTTCGAACTTGTCAGTTTGGACACTATGCCTGCCACTAAGAACTCGATTATCGTAGTTTCTTGCACCTACGTCTGAATCCCACATGATGAGACCTGAAAAGTAGAAAGTGATGGTAGTCGAAGAAGAGAGGATATATAAATAATCAAGAATGATCAAAAATGGAAAACCCCATATGACTCTGTCATAGAAATGTGGGATTTATATGCAATTTCAAGATTATACGCTGTTTTGGGAGAGACCAGATAGATTTATTTTGATGATTGATATTTTGGATATTAACGTGTTAAAGTGATCAGAATTTGTGGATCTTTTTCTTCTTCTTTTTATTTATTTATTTATTTTTAATTTATGAACGGGCTTCTGGATCTTGTATATTAAAACTCTTTAGAGAAGAGTATGTTCTGTAATTCTGTATAAAATAAATACAATGTACAAATAAATAGAGAAGACAAAGCACATGAAAAGTCTAAAATAAACATAGGTACATGAAAAGACAAATAGAAACAAGTTAACGAATGAAATGATAATCCAACTCAATATGCTTAACCCGATTGTGAGAGATTGGATTTTGATTGAGAAACAGAGCACTACAATTGTCATATAGAAGTGTCAAGGATCGGGGGTAAAGCATGTAATTTTTGTAGAAGGTGAGTTATCCAAATGATTTCAGCTGCCAAATTTGTCATTACACGATATTCAGATTCACAACTCGATGAGGAAAATTAAAAATACGGGGTCTAAAGTGCAATTGTTCAATAGTTGAACAAAAAACTCAGAACTTTCCACCATTAGGGTTGGATGGTTTCTAGAGGGATATTATAAGGTTTCAAGAATATCGCATGTGTGGATAAATAAGGAGCTGGATAATTACCAATTTGAAATATTATTATTATATTCCAATTATGGTTATCTATAGTTTCCTTGTACCACTATACAAAGGACCCTAACCCTTTGATTTTCGGTCACTCATTATTCCAAAGGGCAAGTCGAAAATCTTACATTCCCTCTCCTCTCTATGTAGTCTTTCTTCTTGCTAGTTTGAGTGTGAACCATTAGAGACACGACAATTGTTGTGTTTTCTTCCAAGAAGATCTACAAGTGAAGGCTTGTTATTATTTACTATAATAACAATAAGGTATGTAATTCTAAACCCTTATTTATGTTTTTTTTTGAAAATTGTCTAGGGTTTCTAGGGTTTCTTATTTGACGTTCTTAGTTATAGGTTCAATAGTGAAAACATAGATCCGTAGGTTGCATATGAACCTAAGAGTTTTAAGTTTATTTGTTTTACCTAAATCCTATCATTGGTATCAGAGCGTTTGGTTTGTTTTCAATTAAATAGTTATAATAGTAGAATTAGATCAATTAGGGTTTATAAAAATTAAACCCTAAAAGGCAAGAACTTCGACTAGGGTTAGGGTTTTTCGAAACCCTAGCACTTTCTTGTTGGATTTCGAAATTAGGGTTAGGGTTTTGAAACCCTAAACTTCCTCCCCAAGTTTTCGAAAATTACAAAGGTTGTTAAGGTTTCTATTTTAGATCATTGTTAGTTTAATTTGATTAAAAAGGATAATTATAAATTTGGATAACTCTTGCACTTTAATTTTTTAAAATTAGATGGTTAGGATTTGGAATAGATTATTTGACTAATTTAATTAGTTAATCCTTATTTGTTTCAATATATTTAATTAAATTGTTAACTTATAGATAAATATTAAATCATTTGGTTTATGTTTTAAATTTAAATTAAATGATTATTAATTTTCGGAATTAAAATTATAAACCTAGTATTTTGAAAAGTTTTAAAATACACCATATACTATATGTAAAATTAAAAGATTAATAATTACTATATGTAAAAGACTAAGTCGGTCAAATCGGGAGTATGTCTCATTCACGAAGTCATACTATAAGGGTAGTTTAAGGAATCGGCCTATAAAATGATCGTCATTGGGTATCCATTCTTACCCACCACTTTCTTGTATGGTGGAGGGTTGTTAGCCGAACGAATTTGATAGGACAACTAAATCTCATTAAATGTATAATGCTATTAAAATTACCATAACTTTTTTATTAAAATCTCAAATCTAGTTACTTTAGCAAAAATAAGAATTAACATGCTAACCCATGAAATTACACATTACACTTTATAAGTCGTTAGGGGAGCGTGTGTGGTTAACCTGATGGGTTTTATACAAACAATTATATGTGTGCATGCAACCCTAGATACGGATCTATGTTTTCACTATTAGTTATAAAACATTATGAACACAAAAGAAACCTAACATGCTACTAGGTAATTTTGAAAATCATGATGAAGAATGGAATACATACCTCTTGTTGTTATGTTGTAATAACAACTTGTATCTTGAATCTTCTTGTTTTTGAAAGCAAGTACCACAATTGTAGTACCTCTAATGGCTCACAAACACCAAGAGCCAATGGAGAGGCAAGAGAGAGAGAGAGTGTGTGAGAGAGAGAGAGAGGGGGGAGGTATGAAATTTGGCTCTAGGAACCCTAGGTATCAAGTGGCCGAATTTATTATGCCAAGGGGTCTTTTTATAGGTGTAGGAATTACAGTTTCAGTCCTTATCCTTATCTGATTGCTTAGCCACCAAGCAACCCAAAGGATAACCCTAGAAACCTTATCATGGACGAATTCTAAGGCCTTAGCCCCTTGAATTCGTCCTCCCTATCTTATAGGACATCCTTTGCCCTACTTTGTAGCTATCACATAATTACAGTTTAGTCCCCCTAGTTCAATTAACTTTTTTTGATCACAAAATTAATTCTCGACCAATGTTAACTAAATAAATATGATTTCTCTTTTAAATATATTATTCTTATAATATATTAATAAACTATAATAACCTTTTTCTATATTATTTCTCCAGTCAAGTTGCTTTGGTGAAGGCAACCCAAAAGGATCATGCACAACTGGGTCAAGTACTTACCAAATATGGTTACGGACTTAGACATTAATCCAACATAACCAACACACTAATAGGGACTAATAAAGAGTTGTAATAGATATCTTATAAATTATCATTGTTGATGGAGTGTGTGTAGTTTACCAACACATTAATTGGGATGATAAATGACAATGAGGTTACCAATCACATTTGCATGGTTATTCACATGTTGTTTGTGATCCTCAGTATCCAAGTCACAAATAGAAGAACATAATCTAAAATTAAACATGCCATTGAATAGTTTCAATGAATCTCAAAAGACCTAGGAATTTCACTTAATTTTATTTCTTTTCTGGTGAAATTGGTAAATCGTCATTTAACTAATTTTATAAAATTTACAACTAGATTACGACATCCCTTTTCTAAGTTATGAATTTTATAGTTGCGTCCTAGCCTTAACATTTTATTTTGGGTTACTATATTAAGGATTATTCATATCTAAATAAAACTACCTTCCTTTTAAAGATGTCTACTCCAGCTGATGCTTCTGCTTCCTCCTCCTCCAACCACCATAACTTCTCCTTGCTCTGTATCTACTCCAAAGTCATATTTGATGGTTCCAATTACAATGATTGGATGCGGAACATAAAGATAGCCGTTTGATTTGAGAACAAAGAGCATGTTCTCGAGAAAGAACTTGTTGAAGTCGAAGAAGGCAAAGCTACTCCTGAAGAATACGCCTCCTACCAAAAGCACTACGATGATGCAACAAAAGTTGCTTGCATCATGGTCGCCACTATGACCCCTTAGTTGCAGCGATTTTATAAGGACTATTAACCTTATGGTATAAAGGACCTTATGGAAAAGTACCATAAACGAGCTCGTCAAGAAAAGTACGAAGTGGTCAAGTCCCTCATGGCATGCGAGATAAAAGAAGGAGAATCTGTATGTAGCCACGTGCAAAGAATGTAACGATGCGTGGAGCGCCTTGTTAGGCTAAATGTGCGTTTTGATGAGGAGTTGGATATTGATATAGTCCTAAACTCCTTACTAAGTTTTTATGATCAGTTCATGTCACAACTAGAAATTTTGTGCCTTGTAACTACAACACATAAGTAAAATTTTGAATCAAAAACTTAAGAGCATGTATGATGCTTACTTTATGACATCAAAATTTGCAATCAAATACACCATACAAGCATTACAAATAGTCATCAAGCAAATGGGAAACCCTAGAAGTTCTTGTTTAGGTCCATTTTGGACTAGGACTTCCTTATTGGGCCCAATGGACCAATAAGTTTCCAATTTGACTATCTTGGGCTTAAAATCCTTAAATGGGCTCTAATTGGACCCATTTTCATGTATTTCAACATTTTGGGCCATATTGGGCCTAGAATGAAATAAATTAAATATTATGAACCATTATGAACCATAATTAACCTAAACTAGCCCAACAAAGTATAAAAATCACACTTATATTTTATAGGGCCAACAATCATTCAACTTAACTCTAGTATGGGCTTAGGGGCAATAAAGCCCAAAAATATTTTTCTTCTCTTCAAATTTCGGCCCAAGCCCATGAGAAAGGAAGAGTTGACTTTCATAGCCACCTCATTTTTGCATGCTGGTTCTCCATGCAACCTATCTCATACTTCCATGCACATGTCACCTCAAGATCTATTTCTTTCTCTCCCTCTTGCTCTCGACCAAACACAACACACACACACTCACAAAAATTCACTCCATTCTCTCTCTAAGTCTTGAAGAACATCTCCTCACTCCTTCTTCAAAAATTTCGAGATCTAAGGAGCTTTCAAGAAAATATCTCCACAAATTCTCCACTTAAGGTAAGATCAAGCTAAGATCTATGATTTTGGTACTTTGTTTTATCAAAATCTTCTTCTAATCCATGCAAAAATTTTGATCACTCTCCTAGAAACTCTCTAAATTCGAGATCTTCCAAGGAGAGGTACTAGGGCCAAACCTTCTTCTCACTTCTTCTAAAAGCCGAAACCACACCCAAAGGTGAGCTTCATACCCCCTATTTTTCGGTTTTTATAAGTTATGTGGGGGGGAATACAAACAAATGTGTAGATCTATGAGTATATGTATGCTTTGTGTGATTTCTATGTTTATTTACATGTTCTTATGTGATTATGGTGTTGGATCTAGTAAAAAAGAACTCAAAAACCGAGATCTACCTTAGGTTGAATGAAATAAGTATAAATATGAACTCTTTGGGCTAAAAATCCCATTTTTGGACTCAAAATGTTAAAAATATAAGGTTAAAGGGCCCAAAATGACAAAATACAAATTCTGATGGTTGAGATGAGTCAAAACAGTTTCAACAATGTATTTTCTAGAAATATACTCTTTTGAAGGATCAAAATGTGAAATTTTAAGCATAATGGGCCAAAAATGAACTTTTCGGCCCAATAAGGCCAAAAATGCGAGATTTTCAAATTAGAGGGGCTGAAACTGTATCTTTCTGCAAAACAGGGGACTACTAGTGCTCCAAGTCCTTTTCAAGGGTTAAAAATACTTTTCATATTTAAAAGGGACCAAAGATGCAAAAATTTTCTATTTTGGGCCAAAAGTGTAAAAATTGCGAAAATAAAGGTTCCAGCCGAGAAAATTTCATTTTGAGGGACTAAAACTGTTTTTCAAATAATTTTGAGCTGAAAAATACCTTTTCTACAAAGTTTTGATACTAAAGTGTCAAGAAAAATGGTTTAAGGACTAAATAGAAATTCTTTTGTACAAAGGGTCAAAAGTGTAAATTGATCCAAAAGAAAGGGGCTGCAAAAAGTAAAACTCTAATGTTTTAAACAATAAATCCGACATGATGAAATACTAGTACCTCGACTATCGGCGAAATATAATACACCTTCAACACCAAAATTCGCTATCAAACGAATTGATTCGGTCTCGAATCAATAACGAATCCGAAATTAATAACACGACGATACTTCAATACACACGCGGAAACCTCGGGAATTCAATACACACGCGGAAATTTCGGGAAGTCAATACACACGTGGGAATACACCAGACGTCGATACACCGTCTTTGGGCCCGAAAGTTTCAAATCGTGCTTGTTGGGCCTAGCTAGCCCAATGACATGATCTTTAGGCCCGAAGGAAACTCGCTTACATGTAGTTGGGCCTTATATGACCTAATTCCGTGTAAAAGGACTTTCAATGGCTTATGTGCTGTTGGGCCCCAAGGGTCCTCTGGTACTGCTAGTAAAGTCGAGAATTCACCAAATGCGAGTCGGGCTAAGGGCCCTTCGCATTCACGGTAGCCTTGAACGACTTATGGAAATACTGGGGGCTTCGCACCCTCTTTTTCTTCTCGGTTGTGGGGCTATGAGAAGTCAGGGTGGTTGGATTAAGTGAATAGTACGAACGACGCCTAAGGGATCGTTTGTATAGTTGTAAACTAGTCGTTTTCATTAATGCGTGTTTATAACAATTCACAATCCATAATTAATCCAATGTCACCTGGACTCATCGAATACACACGTCGTAACGGTATAACAAAATATAAAACACTTGATTCATAGTATTAGGAAAACATCGGGTTTTCCTAGGGTTTTCAATTAATACACCTACGATATGCATACCGAGTTTACAAATTGTACTTTTACATTTATAGAAACAAACAAGCATACTTACGGATCTTCACACTTTTTTTATACTATGCTCTTTTAAGAAAATATCGGATTTTCTGGTGATTTTCAAAACAATACAAACCACTATATTTCAAACATTACTTATGAACTGACCAACATTTCATATGTTGACGTTTTTCAAAATACTTGTATTCTCAGGTAACAGGTAAATCGAAAAGGAAAAATGTACTCAGTAACGTGTTGCTGTTGTTTTAATTAGTATCGAACAATTTACTTTTGGGCATGTAATATTATGGATCAATGTACTGAATGTAAACGCTACCAGTTGTAACATTTCAATGCTTGGTAATGTATGATGTTATGTTTCATGTATATTCATTGTGATGGTATTCAATTGAGTCACAATAGCCCTCGGACGTTTCCGTCGTCTGGTTCGGGGGTGTGACAGTTCATACTAACCTATCATTTGAACAACAGTGAGACCACCTTGGCTCAATTACACAACTTACTGCAGACTGTTGAGATAGGAATGAAGGGTAAGAACTCAAACCCTAATCCTACTAGTGCCCCCATTCTGGCCATTTAATATACTGAAGAATAAGTTTGACTCTTTGAAAGTGATCAAACTTTGTCAGCCGATATTGAAGTGGATTTGAGTATGACTCACTAGTGGTAGTAAAAGTATGTGTGTTGAAAGTGGAGTAGAAGTTATTTTTGCATCCAAAATTTTCGCACGATCTGAAATTTCCCGAGCATATTTGGATTGGTTTAGGAGTAGGCCATCATTAGTGTAAGTGACTTCAAGCCCAAAAAGTAGTTGAGATCACCCACATCTTTAACTACAAATTCTTTGTTTAACATGTCAATGAATGATTTAACAACGGTGTTTTGATCTCCGATGAGTATCAAGCCATCCACATAGACCAATAAATACATGATGCATGAATCCCTTTTAAAAATAAAAAGGGGCGCATCAGCGCGACTACAAGAGAACCCGTTTGACATTAACAATGAGTTGAAC
Organism: Lactuca sativa; assembly: GCF_002870075.4. Classification (NCBI taxonomy): domain Eukaryota; kingdom Viridiplantae; phylum Streptophyta; class Magnoliopsida; order Asterales; family Asteraceae; genus Lactuca; species Lactuca sativa. The sequence goes on from NC_056627.2 coordinate 254,513,054, forward strand.
CAATGAAACCATGCACGTGGTGCTTGTATAAGAACATATAAAGCCTTATTTAATTTACACACATGATTGGGAAATTAGTGATTGGTAAAGCTCGGGGGTTGTTCCATGTATATTGTCTTATGAAGATATCCATGCAAAAAAAGCATTGTTTACATCGATATGATGCAAGCTCTAGTTGTTGAGGACATCCGAGGAGAGTATATTATGAATAATAGAGGCTTTAAAAACTAGGCTAAATGTGTGAGAGTAATCAATACCCGGTGTCTTGATATATCCATGAGCAACAAGACGAGCCTTATGACGTTCAATAGAACCATCAGAATGAAAATTGGTCCAGAACAGCCATTTGGACCCAACAATGGGATGACTGGGTGGACGAGGTACAAGGGTCCATATATTGTTCTTATGTAACGCCTCAAGTTCATTATGTATTTGTAACGCCCGTGTTTCTAGGCTAAGCATTATTATAATGATGTAATAATTAGGGTCAACAATTGTAACATTTTTTGAAGTAATAAAGAGGAATTATTTGAGTATTATGTGATTTTGTGAGCATTATACTTATTTATAATGACATAATAAAATAATAATTAAAATAATCATAAAAAATAAAATAATAGATAAACTCAATATCTATGAAGAAAGTTGAAGTAGTCGTAACAAGGATTTCGGGGATATAAGGAACGCTGAAATCCGAATTATAACGAAGAAGTTATGGCCTGTCGAAGTTTCGCGACAAAACTGGCACGACATCGGGAATCGTAAAAAGTGAATTTTCGATGAAATACTTTTTAGCCTTAGAGATCTAAATGAAACTCGTAGTATACATTAAACCTAGAGCATGCATAAAAAGAACGTCCAAATCTTTTCATATGAGGAAGTTGTGATTTTTCTAAGATTTAGCATAATAGTGCACATCCCGGAATTCGAATTTTAGATCGACCAAATTTTAACCAACACAATCTTAATGAGAATAGAAGATCTTGTTAATAAGAACTCAATGATATATAGACAGACGAAAACGGACGTTGGATGACAAAGTTATGAATTTTTAATAGACTTTACCTATCCAGGCTTGTTATAATATATCTTTAAAATTAAATTCACAATTAGCCGACGGAATCTAAATGAAAGTCGTAGAGTACGTCGCCGCCTATGTGTGGATATAAAGAAATTCTTAAACGGGGCTTGTATGGAAAAGTTATGGAATTTAAAAGTCAGAAGTAGACTGATGTAAAGAGGTTGACATGGCAAAATCTGGACCCTTGCTTTCACACCACGGTCCCACATCCGGAGGCAACATCTGCCCCCTCGTATGCAAAACGTATCCCTCATACGTGCAACATAGTAGGTACGCGAACTTTACCCCTGAGGAATGCCCAGCGTAACCGAAGATCAGGCCTTATAAATACCATGTGAAGCTCACTCCAATTCCACACATATTAACCCTTTTCTCTCTCTCTCTCTCTCTCTAACTTCTCTCTAAACCCCTCCCAACCCTTACTACTTCCCAAGTGCTAAGAGGCGGGTCCCAGAGTGCCAGAAGGCTCCGAGAAGAAGAGATTTTGGCTCGGAAGTTCTGCCCCCGCAGAGCCCAGTTCCTAGCCAAACCCTCTTATAAGTAAGTTATGCTTACCCTACTTAATTATAGCTTATGTTTAAGTTTATTATCGTTATTATGGACTTATAAACAATATATATATATATATATATATATATATATATATATATATATATATATATATATATATATATTATAAAATATAATTTATAAAGTGTTATTATAATATTTTCTAACTACTCGCGGTATGGGAAATTTGGTTTGAACGGCCGCATAGGTTTGTTGGATTTTAGATTGGCTATAATGCCAAAATGGTCCTGCCCTCTGGTATTTTATGTATGGCCCCTGTCTGTACATAGTGGTTGAAAAGTATTGTTTAACACTTATAAAAAAAATATAGCTCGTAGAGCTAATAACTAGTCGCAATAAATATTAGACTAAAATCTAGCGGTAATGATATTAGGTTTTGTCGAAGGAAAATAGAATTGTTAGAAGTGATGTGCTGCCCGAGTTTGGAATCACCACTTTAACTAGTGAGTGCATAATTACTTTCATCTTACACATAGATATCATGCATTTAATATAAATTACGTGCTATGTGTGCATATTATCTGTGTTCTTGATCTTTATGCTAGATGAACAAAATATACATTTTTTATTCAATTTAAACTGTATATGTATTTTATACCTATAATTATGATGGGTAAAAATGGGTAGATGATATAGATGATGAAATAATTGATGAGAGGCATCGATATTTAAGATGATCCACTCATCTAGCGGAATATAGATGACGACCACGGAGTATTCTGCATAGTCTAGTGGAACGCTAGCATGCTCACCAAATATACTCCATTCCCTTCATGGTTGCCTTATTTGACATGTATTGCTGAGGAACCCCTAAGCAATGTTGTCATCCCGGTGAAAGTCCTTAGGCTAGGTACCTTAGTTTAGATGCCTTAGGGAAAGAAAGTGAGGATAACGGGAATGGGTAATCGGGTTGTTTAATTTGATGAAATTAATAAACTTAATTATTGTGGGTTGAAAACCCTATGTGCTCAACAGGATCCCAAACCTAACCCACTCAGTTTATTGTATACAGGTAGTGGCAAGAGAGCATAGTAGTGACAATCCGATGAGAGATCAATAGATTATAGGCCACTTGAATAAATAGATGTTGTAAGGCCTATGTTGTTTCTGTTTATGCATCTGGTCTGTATTGACAATGACATCCCAAGGTTTTTAATATAATGAAAATACATTTTTTCGGAAATGTTTTGATAAATTCTTTATCATATTTTTTGGAACAAATTCGACAACATATTTATTTAAAATGATACTCTAATTTTCAAATAAAGCATAAACAAATCAGCCTTTTCTGGCCGTGAAATTGGGGACGTCACAGTTGGTATCAGAGCATTAGTTTAAGAGAACTTGGAATTTGTAGGATTTCTAGACTTAAATTTAGAATGCTAAACGATGATTCTTAGACGAGTGTCTACTATATTTTAGACACACGCACTAGCTTATTTTAGGAAAGATGCCTAAATTGATATTATATGCTAAATGATTTATGTTATAGCTATAAAGATGCTTTATATGCTATTATTTGATTGAATCTATGATCTGTTGCCGACCGGAGCTAGAAACTTTATGTGATTAGAATTCTAAATGTATAAATTATGGTATTAGAACTAGCATGTAACTTTTCGGAGTGACAAGGAAGAATAAAACATCTATCGAAAATAAAGATCTAAATTCACCTACTTTGGTGTATAGATCAACATGGCGAGAACCCGAAGCGGATTCGGAAGCGTTAACGAAAATGCTAATCAGTAGCCTGTGATTGAGCATGTACTAGAAATAGTAGTTGTACCTGAACCAATCATAATGGCAGGAGTCCAAGCGATGATTAGGGCTATGATAGCCGAATAAAGAGATGAGATGAGCCAGATGTTGCATGATAGGGATGAACCTATTGTACCTATCATACAACCAAAACTACCAAACAAAGGAAACTATAGTTAGAATGTCAGTCAAGCTGAGCGATGATTAGGGCTATGATGGCCGAATAAAGAGAGGAGATGAGCCAGGAGTCCAAGAGACGATTGGGGCTATGATGGCCGAATAAAAAGAGGAGATGAGCCAGATGTTGCATGATAGGGATGAACCTACTGTACCCATCGTACAACCACCAAGTCTTTCTGGAAGTCCAACGCCGGTGGAAGTCATGAATTGGATCTCCGAGATGGAGATGATGTTTGAAAGTTGCGACTGCAGCAACAAACAGAAGACCGCTCTCGTGGTTACATTGTTAAATTTAGGAGTACTAAGCTAGTGGAAGCTACTAGATGATACCATGCCCAAGGGAGAAGCTAGCAAGATATCTTGGGAAGACTTTTTGGTGCAATTAAAAATGCAGCACTGCTCTGAACAGGATCTTCTGGAGATCAACAATGAATTTCAGAACCTAAAGAAGGGAAGAATGAGTGTCACCAAGTATGCTGCAATTTTTATGGAGAAGATGAAGCTTGTTCCTTACCTATTTCCGACTGAACTCTCCAAGGTCAACAAGTTTGCTAATGCGTTGCAAGAGGATTTTGGTCCAAATGGTCAAGCAAGCAACCACTTTGAAAGTCGTCATCTGGGCAGCAAAGAACGTTGAGACCCAAATAAGGGAGAAGGGTCTGGAGAGAGCTGAGGTTGGAAAGAAAAGGAAGTTTGATGGATCTTCAAGGACCAACAAGAAAAGGAAATTCTCAAAGTGTGGTTCAAATAAGTTTGGAGGAGGAGGTGAAGCTAAGTGGTGCGAAAAGTGCAAAAATAAGCACTTTAGAAGATGGAACGGGGAGGTGACCTGTTACAAATGTGGAAAGATTGGGAATTACGCCAACGAGTGCACACCCATCAAGAGGGTGTTCTATGGATGTAACGAAGGACGACATAGCGCAAAGGACTACCCGGAAAAGAAACATGCAGCAAGACCTAATGTTCCACCGAGGCCAAAAGGAAGAGCATTCCATACGACACTGGAAGCCGCAAAGGATGCAATTGATGTCAATATGCTGTTTGATTCGGTAGCAAATTACTCCTTTATATCACACAAATTTTGTGGAAGACTAACATTCCCTATAGATAAACTTGAATTCTCTAGTTGTAGAAGTTTCCAGTGGCAAATTCATACCTGTTAGCGATTGAATTAAAAACATCATCATCGAGTTAAACGGGAATAAATTCCATGAGGAGTTGTTGCCTATTGATTTGAACGGTTTCGACATCGTGTTACGAATGGATTGGCTTAGTGCAAACGATGCCAGGATACTATATAGGAAGAAGATGATGAGAGTAAACCCACTTGGAAAAGAGTCATTTATGGTGTATAGGGACAAACGTAGAGTAAATTCTGGAATCATTTCCCTGATGAAATCCAAAAAATGTTTGTCTATAGGATGCACATCATACTTGGCATTTGTGACAGATACAAAGAAGGAGAAGATGTGACAACCATCAAATTCTTGTTAAGTCAAAGTCAAAAAAAGTCAATAGGTCAAACGGATACACTCAATTAGTACTTGTAAGATAGGGTGTATTCTATGTTTTCTAATGTACAACTTTCTATCAAAATACAAAGTGTCACTTGGAAGTTTCAAATATTCAGAAAATTCTAAACCCTAACCAGGGTGAGTGATGTAATAACTCTATAAAACACTATTAAGTACTCTTAGGGGGTATAAAACACTCTTAACAAGGCATAATGGGGTTTACGAACCTTGCCTTATTAGGCTAAACACTAATGAAGGCCACCGGGAAAGCCTCTCTCAATCTCCCCCTCTCCCAAATCTCTCTCAAGTCTCTCTCAACTTTTTATAAACATCCATACTATCCCAACCCCTTCCTTTTTTGAAAACAACTCAAAACCAAAGGAGAAAACACCAAAAAAGGACTCTTTGGTCCGAAACTCTTTTGGTCTGGAAACCTCTTGATCCGGACACCCTTTTACTTCGGAAACTCTCTTCTGATTCAGAACTTCTGATCCGGAACATTGTTGACTCCGGACCATCTGAGGAACCTAGAAATATCGAATCCTTCTGAAGATCTCGCTCCAAAAGGCTCGCACACCGGAAGCATCGCATCTTGGAAGGATCAGGCGATTTCGGAACTGCAAAATGACTCCGGAAGTTGAAGGCCAGCTTCAGGACTCCTCTATTTGCTCCGGAAATGACTTCTTGACCCTGGAAGCCTCGCAGAATCGGACCCCATTCTGGATTTTTGACCATTTCGGACCTCTTAGCAGTTTTAGGAGTATTTGACGTCAAGAACACCCTCAAACTCGTATGTCTCATGACTCAAACCCTCTAAACTCGTATTTTATGCCAACCTTGAAGAGTTAGAACACATTTTATGAATAATGTCTAAGACTTATTATTTTATTCATATGGTAATCACCCACTTTATGTCACTATTCACACCTTACCTAGTCAAATCGTTGTCCTTTTTCAACTCATCCCCACACTCCATCAGAATGCCTTAACCAAATCCACCCAAGAGATCTTATCCTCAACATTACCCAAGAGATCTTATTCTCAACAATTCCCAAGAGTCTCACTTACCTTTATCCAAAGACAAACATTTTCTCCCTCTCTTACTCTTTTCTTCTCTCTGGAACTCAAAACTCCTAGGAAGTCACAAATTCTTCCCTCACTTTTGGTAAGTGCTTCATCATTACTCTTAAACATACTACATTACTTCACTCAAAACATGTATTTCTTATATAAATATCGCCATATTTGTTCTTAGGATCTTCAAATCCTTAGGCATTCTCCAAGTGTTCTTGGCTTGGAAACCTCCTTTTCTTCAACCATACATCTCAGGGAATCACTCATCTAGTTTTATGGGGGAGAATACAAGTTACAACATCACAACATGCTTAAACACAAACAACAACTTTCAATAGAAAAGTTATGGTCCAATCAAAAACTATTTTGACCACCTTAAACTCAATAATTTTTCAAAACTATTCAATATGCAAATAGCTCAGGTTTGTAGCTTTCATAGGACTACCTACAAATAATCATACGATTTTTCTTCAATTTATGGTGATTTTTACAAAACTGCCTATCAATACAGCAAAGATTTCCGACCAGTCTGTGAAAATTGTCATTTTTACACTAGTTGGGGATCATTAAAAATCATAATATAAATCGTGAGCTTCATAAACACATTTTCTAAACTTCCGGAATAAAACCGATTTAGATTTCGACTCACGATGATTTTTCTGTGATTTTTACAAAAACAGTGACAGAAAAGTAAAACTAGTTACAAACAGTTTACATGTTTACTAACACTTTGTAATGTGTTGAGAAAAGTTTTTATCAATGATGACTATATATTAGTTATCTTTCCTGTTAAGTTACACTTATGAAACAAAAATACTCGTTCATTAAAAGGGTTCTTAGTCATTACAAACATACAAGATGAACTATAATAAGTATAGTTTATGTTTTGATAAATTATGTTACATCAACTCTATGAACTTACTAAGGAAGGTTATATTCCTACTACAAAAAAGATTTACAATCACACTACATGTAAACTCGTTAAATCCGGTTGTGAGGCACTACTTCATTGTACTCTTAGAGTACTGTTTAAAATCCTGTAGTTATAACCAGAGTCTCTTGTAGGGAGATCGTGATACTTGTATATACATATATATTGGGATTGGAAACCCACACCTTAGCTGCATGCAACAGCTAGATCGGCAGGTCTGGGGTGTCAAATGTCATAACATTCCGATGCCTGAAGAACGTCATAACAAGTTACTATGTCAATCAGTATGGTTATAATAACTCACTTAGGGAGATAACGACAAACATAGTTTACGGGGATATCTACATTCTAATGGGTTTTATGACTATAAAACTGCTTACACTATTATAAGTATGGAAAAATACTTGTATATTTCGGTCTTTGGGTCTTAAGACTGCAACTCATTTAATAAGGAAAATATTGGATTTTCTTGTGCATACACTACATTTACAAAGAATGGTTTTCAACTTTATAAACAAAAGCTTATGCACTTACCAACGTAATCGTTAACACTCTTTCAAAACATACTAGTATTCTCAGGTAATCAATAAAAACAGGTGACTACCACCTTTTGAGGATGGAACACTTCGGCGTTAGACAAACCATTTTATCATTATATTGTACTTGATTTTGAAACATGTACTCACAAAACCATGTAATTTTGTTGATTCTATTTATGATGGTTGTATTTACTTTGTGTTGGATTAGTGTCTAAGTCCATAACTATTTTGGTATGTACTTGACCCGATAGTGCATGGTCCTTTTGGGTTGCCTTCACCAAAGCAACTTGATTGGAGAGATAACTAGAGAGAGAGGTTATTATGATTTATTAATATGTTATAAGAATAATATATTAAAGGAGAAATCATATTTGTTTAATTAATATTGGTCAATAATTAATTAAGAATTAATTTTGTGATCAAATGTAATTAATTAAACTAGAGGGGCTGAATTGTAATTATGTGATAGTTACAAAATAAGGTAAGGATTATCTTAAGGATAGGTTGGACGAATTTGAGGTGATAAGGACCTTAGAATTCGACTATGATAAGGATTCAAGGCTTATCTTATGGGTTGCTTGGTAAGCAAGCAACTAGATAAGGATAAGGACTGAAACCCTATCTCTACACCTATATAAAGACCCCCCAAGGCTCATGAATTCGTCCATGCCTTCCCAAGAGGTCCTAGAGACGAATTCTTATACCTCTCCTCTCTCTTTATACCTTCTCCATTTGCTCTTGGTGTTTGTAATCCATTAGAGGAGTGACACTTGTGACTCTAAGCATTCCAAAGTCAATTCAAGGAGGAATTAGGATTGTTATTGCTACATAACAATCAAGGTAACATTATAAACCTATTCTCATGTTAATATGATTACTTGTATGCTAGAATTAGGGTTTATAGTCTTGGATAACTTGCATGTACAATAGAGAAACCTAGATCCAAGCATTAGGGTTTGTATGAGCACATATGATGTCTTATGACCAAAACCCATCAGTGGTATCAGAGCCTAGACTGGTTTCTATTGTATTGATGCTTGATATGTATAAAAAAAAAAATTCAATTGTATGAACTTGACATATTAGGGTTTATTGCCAATTAACCCTAGGAGGCTAAAGTTTTTTTTTTTTTTTCGAGATTAGGGTTTGCAAACCCTAATTTGCAAGAGTTTGAATAAGATCTTCAAATCCTTTCCTTAAACCCTTAAATTTCGAAATCTAGGGTTTGTTTTAATCCCTTGATTTTCGAAATTAGCCTCCTCCCCAAGATAACATCCTAAATTTTAGGGATTTGGATTATCCCATATCTTGTAACTATCCTCTAATTGTTAAATATGGTAATTATAGATTTTGCATTATCCTATCCTTATTTTCGAAATCTATAGAGATATTTAAGGGATTAGGATACCTTAAATGTATAAATGGTAATTATCCTCATGATTTAGATAATCCCTTATGATTTAATAACTAAATTAATAGTGTAATTCAAGATAATTATTAAATCAAGAGTTTTAATATTTGATTTTCTTAATTTAAATGTCATAAATTCGAAATTTTTTAAGAAAGATTAAAACTAAATTGTTTTGAAAAGTTTCAAAACTTGCCCTCAAGTTTTGGAATCTAAATTTTGATTAATTGTTTAATTTTGATGTATATTTAAATTCTAAACCCTAATGTTTTGAAATGTTTCAAAACTTGCTCTCAAGTTTTGGAATCTAAAAGTTGATTAAAAGTTTAATTAGGAATGTTAAATTCTAAAACCTTATTATAGTTTTGAAAAAGTTCAAATCACACCCTTATGGTTTTATTAATTAATTAAGGTGTATAATTAAAAGAGGTTTAATAAATCCATAAAGTTTTTGGTTTAAAATTTAATTGAATTAAAAGTATAATTGTTAAATTTGACCACCTAATATTTTAAAAGTGTAAAATACACCCTATACTATATATAACATTAAAAGTCTAACACTATATATATGTATGAGTAAAAGTCAGTCTTACCGTTAGTAGGCCTCATTCACGAAGCTAGTCTATAAGGGGTGTTTAAGGAAATTGCCTATAAAATGGCGATTAAATGGGTATCCACTCTTACCCACCGCACTCTTGACTAGTGGAGGGTCGTTAGCCGAACGGGTAAGATGGGACAAAAACCTTCCATTATAAGTATAATGAATTACTAAAGTAACTAAATGTTTTCATAAAATTCCCAATCTTAGTTACTTAGGCAAAAGTGAATTGATGCAATTCCATGAAATTACACTTTGTGCCCTTGCGAAGACGTTAGTGGAGCGTGTGTGGTTTACCGGCACACTAAATGGTTCAAAGCAAAGGTAGCAAAGGGTGACTCAATGTTTGTCATAGTTCGGTGGAGCGTGTATGGTTTACCGGCATATCGAATAGGTGACTGTAACATGTGAGGGCACCATGTAAGTTTGCATGGTTATTCACACCCGCTTTGTGATCCTCGGCATCCCAGTCACAAACAAGAGGGGCATATCGAGATTTAAACATGCCATTGAAAGTTCAATGAATCTCAAAGGATCTAGGAGTTTTCATAGATTTAAAACTTAAATTCTTTTTCGTTTTTCGTGGTGGAAATTAGTGAATCGTCATTCACTTACCTTCAAATATTATGCAATTAGGGTTACGATATCCCTCTCCCGAGTTGTAGAATATTGTGTTGGGTCCTAGCCTTAGTATCTCATTTGGGTGATTTGATAAGGACTCATTCAATCAACTAACTTGAATTCGTTTTCTCCCGTATTGTAGATGTCAAAGTTTGACAACTATGGTCTTCTTAAATCCCGTGGAACAAGCATTCCACATGAAGATGATATTCCACGATTCGATCGAGGAACAAGAGATCATACTTCACTTCCTCCTCCTCCTCCAATCATTCTCCCTAACCCACAAGTTCAAAGGCTTGAAAAGTTCAAGATCACTCAAGCTTTTTTGGCAAGTAAACATAAAGAAGGAAAATCAGTGTGTGCACACGTCATAGGGATGAAGTCACACATTGATAGGTTAAGAATGTTGGGATCTGTTGTTTGTGAGGAAATAGCTGTTGATTGGGTTCTGCAGTCACTTCCTAACTCATATAGTGAGTTCGTAAGAGAGTACTATATGATGAACCGCGACGTAACCCTTATAGATCTCACCTATATGCTTATTGCTGCTGAATCAGAAATGTTTTGGCACAATGGAAAAGAAAATTTGATTGGTGAATCTTCCTTCAAGATCTCTATGGATATCGACAATGGCAACGAAAGACATGCTATGATCGAAATGTTTGATCATAAGAGAAAGGCGATGTCTGAAGTAGTTCCAAAAGAGTCAATTTGCTTTTATTGCCAAGAGAAAGGGCATTGGAGACGAAGCTGCCCTATTTACCTAAGAGATCTAAGAGATGGGAGAGTCAAAACGTATGGCTTTGCTTTAGGTAAAATCCATTGACTAACTCTTTTAAGCTTGTATTCTAGATTCTTAATACATAATGTGATAAGTTTACAATTGATGTTTTGTAGGATCGAAGAAAAGAAAGGAAGCTTAAGGGAAGAAGTGAGCAAAATCTAACCATGAAGGAATGGATTTCGATCGCATTTCTCGAAGATTAGATTCTTGAGCTACTACTTAGAGTTAGAATTAGATTGCTAAGAAAGATGTATTAGCATAGTTTTTCAATGAATTACATTGTAAGGACAAAATTTTTCCGCACTAAAATAAATTTTGATTTTATATTATTTATTTATCCTTGCAATGGCGTATATGAAAAATTGATGTTTGAATGTTTCTATTATTAACAATAATGGATTTGGTTCGTATTATGTTATTTATGGAAAGTCGAGAGTTTACCAAATAGGGAGAGTTTCTCATCGCCCAAGTTTCAATTGGACAGAAATTTGGAATCATGCAACTTGGTTGCACGATGAATGAGAAATTTCATATTTGGAAATTAGACTAATTCATTGACAAAGTGTCAAGTGAAGGACTTGGAGATCGAATACACAAAGTTGCGTGTTGATCAAGTCCACCATAAGAGTAACAAAGATATTCGTCATGATTTACTAAAGGTTTAGTAAATATGATTATACTTATAAGATTAAGTGTAATCATGAATTGAAAAAGTTTAAATCAATAGCAGAACGAATAAGAAGAATCAAGTAGGCAAAAAAATAAAAGTTTCTCCATTCTAAGAAGAAGGGAGAGTAGCTTTTATGCTTTATGATAAGTCTTAATGATTAAGAACCATATCTCAATTGATCCTCTAAGTGAGTCTTAGTACAATTGTATGTTTAAGAAGAGGAATCAAGGATTGAAGAAATGGTTAAATTAATAAGTCAATCATACTTCATTCCAATAACAAGTCTTAAAGTTAAGATTGTGACATCGAGTGAAAAAGTAAGGTTTTTAACATTCATCAAATGTTGAAAGTTGTGATGTCTTGGATAAGACAAAGACCAACTAGGACCAATTTATGAAGTATTTTTAATATGAGCTACACTAACTCTTGGATATTTGTTTGTCAAGAAATGTTTATTGACAAGAGAATCTTATATGTCAAGGAGTAAGTGGGAGTCTTAATGGTCTTGAAAGGTTTCAAGAACAAATCAAATAAACCTTATCGATCATTACTAGCACACGAGTTGAGGTTTACCTCCTATCGTGTTGACATTATTTTGTTTCTATGCCAATCCAATCGAGTTACTTATGCATGTGAGTTCTATGAGTTCTCATTTTGAACGCATAAAAGGCAAAGCACCTTAATCAATGAAAGGTACATTGATAGGAAAGGGTGAGCGGCTTAACTACTTGGAAGACATGGTGGGCAGCTGTGTTACCATAAGGCAAGAAATCAAGATTAAGAAAGTTCGATCCATATGAGTTTGAATTTGTCGTAAACTTTGGTTTTAACAAATTCACATGGATAGGAACACATACACCGTTTAAAATCTAAGTGTCATAAGATTTGCTCCTTCATGAAAATGATTGTAGGGAAATGCTTTCACTAAGAAAGATTTTAAGAAGATAGTAATTGTAAAATTGCATTCTCGAATTCAATCATGGTTACGGTATCCCTTTCCATAATTTGAATTGTGAGGTTTGGCAATTGTTTACACACACATATGAACTATCTAAGGCAAAGGTGTATAAGTTCAAGAAGCCTTGATAAAAGATTATCAAAGCACTAAGTATTAGAAACATGGACTTAAGAAATTCAATAGGTATTGTTTTTCTGAAAGTTAAGATGTTTATGAATACATGTCTAAGCTAGTGGGAGCATAAGTGTTATGTTTTATAGTAATCATCATGATAGTGGGAGCATAAAAGTTATGATTGTATGATTATTATGGAAAGTATTGCAAGTTGGCAATATTAATTATAGAAAACAAGAGTTATACCTTGCAAAGTCGTAAGGGTTGTAAAGTTGTTTTGCTATAATTAAGGGAGAGAATATTATGCTTCATTTAAAATCTAAAGGCTTAGGTTGTGGAATGTTAATAAAATTTAGTCAAAGGTACATAGCGTGTTCTTAAAATTTCGATTATGATTACGACATTCCTCTTCACAATTCGAATTTTAAGAACATAGCAAATAAAACATTATGCGTCATGTCCCATACGCTTCAGGTATAGGATCGATTGCAAATGCTTTAAATGTTTGACCATTCTAAAATTTTCCAAATGTCGAGCGCATTTAGAGGGAAAAGGGACTAGAATTGGTTTTGACTAAAATAATTAAACAACTATCAAAGGACAATCCAAAGTTTGACAAGGATTGGTCGCTTGTGAGTAGTTGGAAGCATGGTATTGGATGGACCATATCGACATTATTATGAATAGAAAAGATTCTATTAAGAATGAGTTGTCATATGAAAATTGTGGAAATGTTTCATATTGGATGGACCATATCGACATCATTACGAATAGGTAAGATTCTATTAAGAATGAGTTGTCATATGGAAAATATGGAAGCGTGTCCATATTAGGAATTGAATATTGAAAATCTATGACTAGATTAGAAACTTTTATGCAAAGGATGTTCAAAGGAATGTACTTTGAGTCAGAGACATCATATCTAAGGAATTGTCTTGTAACAATCTCCAATAGAGAACTTTGTAATATCATTGGCAATAGTCTTTGTGACTTTGGTGCAGTGACATTACGAAAGGATCATTGCATAAAATGTTAGAATCTAACATATTCTATAAGTGGCAAGTATTTGATATTCTTTCACTTATGAAAAAGGATTTGGAGTTGTGAAATGAGAATGATTGGAAATGCATTCAATTTGATCTATTTCACAAAAGTAAGAACCATAGGTAAACATTGTGTGCATGCTAAGAGCATGGGACAAGTGTAATAATTCAAGTAAGAAGTTGATTACCCGAAACTACAAATAATGAGTAATCGATATGGTGATAAATAAAAGGAGTTTTATTTATACTCAAAGGTTTGAGGCCATATGGGATTAGTATTATTCTTGTGTTTCACTTTGCATGTTTTGACTTCCAGAATAATAGAGTTTATTAAGAATAATCGAATTATTCAAACGGGCCACAGTCGTTCATATGTTGGAAGTAGATATGAATGAAGACTGTCGTGAATTGGTGTGTGGATTGTCTAAAGAGCATTAGACATAAGCAAATGTTTGTTGCAACGTTCATGAGTGCTTATGAATATGAATTTGAGCATTGGACTAAACCCACACTCACTTGGATCACTCCATGAATTGTATCACGAGTGATTGGTGAGACAATAACATCTTATATTCTTGAAACCGAGATGTGTGAGTTGTATCTTGCAAATCGGTTGCACATTGATAATATGTAAACGCACCAGTAACTTGGTGTTATAAAACATATTGTTGTGTGTGATTCGGTGAGTGAGTGCAAGAGAGCATTGAATCAAAGCTTATCCGTTCCTTTTATCCAAAGTAGGGTAAAAGCGATATCTTTGGGCCCCTCGATGATTTTGTGATGACAAACATAAATGCTCGGCCGGGCTAGGGCTAATTTGATTTGTTCAATTAGTCAGTCGTCATAAATCGGGAATCGAGATATAGTACAAAGAGAATTATTTGAAATCATATCTCATATGATATCTAGAATGGAGGAATATATGATCCCTTATCTAAGGACACGCGTATCTGATAGGATCAGAGTTGACAGCGGCTTTGGAAAGCTACGATTGCATATCAGGATCTGAAGTCATACGCATAACAGTTATTAGACTTATCCAAGTGGGAGACTGTTGGATTAGTGTTTATGTCCATAACTATTTTGGTATGTACTTGACCCGATGGTGCATGGTCCTTTTGGGTTGCCTTCACCAAAGCAACTCGATTGGAGAGATAACTAGAAAGAGAGGTTATTATGATTTATTAATATGTTATAAGAATAATATATTAAAGGAGAATTTATATTTGTTTAATTAATATTGGTCAATAATTAATTAAGAATTAATTTTGTGATCAAATGTAATTAATTAAACTAGAGGGGCTGAATTGTAATTATGTGATAGTTACAAAATAAGGTAAGGATTATCTTAAGGATAGGTTGGACGAATTTGAGGTGATAAGGACCTTAGAATTCTACTATGATAAGGATTCAAGGCTTATCTTATGGGTTGCTTGGTAAGCAAGCAACTAGATAAGGATAAGGACTGAAACCCTATCTCTACACTTATATAAAGACCCCCCAAGGCTCATGAATTCGTCCATGCCTTCCCAAGAGGTCCTAAAGACGAATTCTTATACCTATCCTCTCTCTTTATACCTTCTCCATTTGCTCTTGGTGTTTGTAAGCCATTAGAGGAGTGACACTTGTGACTCTAAGCCTTCCAAAGTCAATTCAAGGAGGAATTGGGATTGTTATTGCTACATAACAATCAAGGTAACATTATAAACCTATTCTCATGTTAATATGATTACTTGTATGCTAGAATTAGGGTTTATAGTCTTGGATAACTTGCATGTACAATAGAGAAACCTAGATCCAAGCATTAGGGTTTGTATGAGCACATAGGATGTCTTATGACCAAAACCCATCACTTTGATCACTATTATACTTATTGTTGTGATACTATACATGAAGTCCTCCACCCCCTGACGTGTCCGCTATCCTTGGTTTGGGGGTGTGACAAATTGGTATCAGTGCATTGTTTATGGTGAACTAAGTATATCGAACCATATAAGATATACCAACTATAAACGCTTTGGGACTAAAATTTTCTGATTAAACATTTTCATACAACTATACTTTTAAAAATAAAACAATATTTTTATGAAAAGTATAGGTACATGCATTCATGATGGTATAGTGCCACATCTAAGAAAAACAAGAAAAATAAAAATGGATGAGTTGTACACTATGATTATGCCTTGGGACATGTAATCAAGTCTGGGAGGAATATAGCCTGATCAACTATATTTGTCCAAGGAGTGACTCAAATATTCTGGGGGATAGTCATAGTGGACAACAAGTCTAATAACCTAACAACACCATACAAGAAACGCACTAAGAACCAAACACAACCTTTAAAATACTATAGGAGTATTTCATGCTGCTTTAGCCCAATATTTCTAGATTCATTATGTGCTTATTACACCCCTATTCTCGCACATACGTCATGACAGGATTCCACTTACCAGGAGATCCCTACTTTCTAAACCAGGGAAACGAAGGATAGATAGAAGAGGAACCAGAAGAAGATCCCGAGGAAGTGTTCAAGGAGGAACCAGAAGAAGACCCCGAAGAAGCTGAAGAAGAAGAACCTGAAGAAGATGAAATTGAAGAGGAAATGGAGGAAGATGAAGACGAAGAGGAGTCAGAAGAGGAGCCGGAGGTCATCAATCATCCTTATATAGCCAAGGTTCTCGCGAACCGTTTTGGATACAACGGACTAGAGCCCCGTTGGGCATCAGTGATCGACCGGTGGAGTCGTCATTAGCGACAGCGATCACCATTTGGCAATCAACGTGGTTACTATGACCTCAACCATGGAGGACCGGCTAATAAAGCCCTCCTAGTCGTGATCCAGCAAATCACAAACTTTGGGGACCAGAATAGGGAAACGACGGATCGAGTTCGGGAGCTCAGCGTTGTTACAGAAGCCACCGATGCACGTACTCGAGACTTTGAAAGAGACTACTATCCCATAGACCAACTCATTAACGACCTTACCACCGCTCGGGCGGATGTAAGGGATTATTAGGAAAGGCACACGCCTCTCGAGGAGAGAATGATCGCAGCCGAGCTCCGGTTAGCAAAACTACAGGGCGCCTCGACTTCGTCTCAAGGGTTGCGGGGACTAGTCGCCGTGAGTAGGGTCCACACTACTTACAAATCTTTATAGATTAGGTTTAGGAGTATGCATTGGTGTTGCTCTTCTCTGTGTATGCTTAATCTTGTGATTAGGTGGTTATACTAATCAAAGGAGCGTAATGCTGTCAAAACTTTTCCTTGCATTGATGTGATGTAGACCTGCATCAAGGTCAAATTTTTCCAAACTCTATGTACTAAAATCATATCAATGGAATTGGCATGCATATTATATTTCATTGGGAGTGTTATCTCTAAATTCATAATAGTATATGTCGTTGCTTATGGTGAGTCTACAACTAGTTGGTGTAGGCAATAAAGCTGTATATAATTAAGATTCTATCGGTTTAGAAATGGTTGCTCCACTTTAGGACATGTTCCTTGTTTGGTTGTGGCCTTAGGGCAGATCCATTAGAATCCACGATCTATTCGATCTTAATTACACATAACAAGCATACACTAAGTGATTGTAGAAGGACCTAGCATGGATCGAGTCACAAGATTTCTCTAAGACGCTATTACTAAATTCATGAGCTTAAAACATATGAATTTTCCAACATAGAGTTGCTTGCAAATGCTTTAAAAAGTCGGAACATAACCTAGATAATTTAGTTCACTAACAACCGACTTGTCGCTACTATTAAAGGCTTACCATCTTTTCTTCTTTAAAAACTTGTGGCAGAATTATGCCACCTCGGAAAAATCCCAGACCTTTCAACAACACACCACCTCCGCCACCACCACCGTTTGACCCCGCCATGTTCCAAGCTGCCGTAGCAGCAGGAGTGGGAGCTACAATGTCACAAATTAGAACGAATGGTGCTGATGGATCGGGAAATAGAGCCACCAACTCTAACTAAGGAGACAGTCAGGGACGCGCAAAAGAGTGATCCTACAAAGGCTTTACAAATGGCAAACCCAAATCCTTCGACGGGAGCGGCAGCATCATTACCCCGATGCAATGGTTCGAGAAGACTGAATCATTCTTTGAAATTTGTTCATGTCCCGAATCTTGGAAGGTCAAATTTGCAGCTTGCACTTTCACTGACCAAGCCCTTAGCTGGTGGAACGGTCATGTAAAGTATTTGACTCTTCTAGTGGCGAATGCAATGAGCTAGGAGGATTAGAAGCATGAGGACTCTGACCTCCATGTCGCTGAGAAGGAGATGGTGGTTGATAGGTTTGAGTTGAGAAGGCCACAGGAGGTATGGAGGTGCCATGAAGGGAACTAATGAATAGTTCATCGCTTTTGGCCCTACCCAAGATATCAGAAAAGGTAGGAGTAGGATGAGACGAGTGAATGGTAGTGGAGAATGTCTCAAAAGATGGTCCAAGACCATAGAGAAACCGGTGAATTTGATCATTGATGTCAATTAGATAACCAAGGGCGGCTAACTGATCGCACAGAGTTTTGAAGTGGCTACCATAATCAACAACAAATTTTTAATCTTTCTGAACTAGATGGAGTTGATCACAAAGATTATGCACCCGTTCAATGGATGAGTTGTCATAAGCGGTTTCCAATGCAACCCATATTGGACAAGAAGTTGGCAAACCAATGATAATGGTGACAACTTCTTCGAAAAAGGTAGCGTTTATGGTAATAATGGTGTGATGATCTGCAACAATCCAAGCAACATATGTAGGATTTTTTGTTGATTTCTCATTGTTGTAGTGGGTTGCTATAGGGGCAATAGATGAACCATCTACATGGGAGATGAGATTTTGATAAGTTAGAAGAGGAATCAATTGATTTTTCCATTGTAAATAGTTTGATGAAAAAAGCTTCAAAGGGATCAAGTGAGCAAGGGGTAAGGAAGGGAGTTATCAAAGGAGGAGGTAGACATGGTTGTGGAGGAGAAGGGAGAAAAAGGAAAGAAGGAGGCTGATAGGATCCGATCCTATAAAACTCATTAGAGAAGAGTATGCTCTGTATTTCTGTGTAAAAAAGATACAAACAATATATAAATAAGTAGAGAAGACAAAGTACATGAAAGATCTAAAATAAACATAAGTACATGAAAAGATAAATAACAACTTTGTTATGAATGCGGTAGAGTAATATATATGAACAATTTTTTGTTTAGCATATTGGAAGTTGGGCGATTGAAAAATAACATAAGAGATACCTTGGTACATAAATGATAGTTATTTTTATTTTTATTTTTTAAATTTCTGTTGAAACAAGGTACCGATGACGTATGTTCCGACACATAATCATCTATATTCTAGCATATAATCCTCCTCTTCAACGTATATATTATCAAGAGCTTGCGTACATCTCATTGTTGTATCAAATGTGGAAGCAAATAATAATTTATAAGAAATTGGGTAGAAAGTAAAACAAGAAATCAAGAATGGCCTCCTTATTAATTAATTGGATGTGTATAAAGGCATCCAATGCATTGCATTTTATTAGAGTTTAATGGATTATCATATCGTGCATGTTTGGTACGGAGCTTTTGGAAGCATTTGAAAACTTCTAGCTTTTAATTTTTGACAAAACGTTCTAGTTTAAACAAAAAGTTGTTTGGCAATACGAGCATTTAGCTTTTAGTTTAAACAAAATGCTTCAAATCTAAAAGTTATTTAATGTAGCGTTTAACAAAACGCTACTGAGTTTTTGAAAATCAATTTCCATAATTATCCTTAAAAATATATTTATATATTTATTTATTTAAAGTCAATTGTCCTTTTATGTAATTTTATATATTTCAAAAGCTACCAGCTATTTATGTCAAACACTTATATAGAAAATAAAAGTTACAGTATCCCGCTACCAGTTACCCGCTACCCGTTACCAGCTACACATTACCAGCTAACCGCTACTCGCTTCCAGTTAACAACTAATTTTGCCAAACACGTCCATCGTCATTTTATTTTTTTATATAATTTTATATTAATTTTACTATAATGCATTGAACTTTATAAAATCGAATAAAATATATTTTTAATAATTAAAAAGTTTAATTTTTTCAATTGAAAGTACATATTCATTAAATGTCCAAAATAATAAAAAATCTAATTTGTTAATTGTCATTTAAACGTATCATCTCACTCATCTCTAGTATTTGTATTGAACTATATATTATGAATATTATATTATACTCTAACTACTGTATAGAGACGCAACTAGAATGCCGCCTTGTATAAAAAAATGAGCTTACTGAGACCATCTCCAATCCATTTATATTTTTTCTCCCTTAAATGAAGTAAAAAATTGAGTAAACAGTGTTTCATCTCCAATCTTACTCCATTTTCTATTACATTTTTTACCCCAAAAAGTATATTTTTGGAATATTCCATTTTTATAACTTATATATATTGTCAAATACACCTCTCTACTAATTAAACTATATATTTATGATTAATTAATATAAATTAGTATACAACATGATATTATAAATATTAAATATTGCATTTAAATTATAATTAGTAGATAAAATAAACTAGAAATGTATAAAATAAAAATGAGAGGGACTAAAATTAACAACCAAACTTCACCTCAATTTTTGGAGATATGAATAGTATTCCCCCATATATGGGGGAATACTATTCATATCTCCAAAAATGGAGGTGGAAATGGGATAGGGTTGGAGAAGAATGGAGGGAGAAATGGGGGAAGAAATGGAGTATGGGGTGGGTTGGAGATGCCCTGATTGACATGTTCCAATCAAAGGCTCTTTCCCAAATAATACATTTTAAGTCCCTATATTTTGTATATTTGTCGAAGACAACCCCTGGTAATTTTTTCTAGGCCATTTACACTACATTTCTCTTAGGCCATTTACACTACAATATTCACATTGTCTTACAAGTCTTACAAACTCAGGTGAACTTTTGTTTTCAATTCAACCAAAAATAAAAGTCCAAACTTCCTTACCAACCTCGAAGACAAGACCTTGGATATATAGGTAACCCATGGCCAACCAAACCTTTGTAGTCGCCAAACAAACACTTTCGTCTCTATCAAACCTCTTGCCATCCTAGGAACATCTATTTGACCTGTAGACACCCTTTGTACCCATGCTTTGGCGAATGCTCCAAACCAAACATGAACCCGTAATGTCAACCCATGCGAACCACCATTCGATAAACCAAAAACCCACATTGGTTGAGCTATTGAGTTTCCTCCATTGAGATCACAATAAATAAACTTCCTATGTCGTACACACAACAGGAGAAAAGTTTTTCTTTGTAGTCAAATCCTACCATTCGACTAAACACATGAGCCAATCGCACCCTTAAACTGTTTAGGATCGCTACCCAATTTCCACCTAAAAACTCATTTACTTCTCACGATCGTCCACATTTTCAACAATCCTCAAAACCCACAAAACAAAGTCCAAATGGAGTTGGTTTAGTCGAACAGTCAATGTCTACCTCTACTTGTAATTTGTACACTCCCATGTCCTCGAACTCATACTAAGGATGTGTTCGGCAAAATTAGCTAGTATCGGGTAGCTTGTAGCTTGTAGGATTTTGTTAAACGCCACATGAAGTAGCATTTGAATTTGAAATGTTTTGTTTAAATTAAACGCTAGAAGCTTGTAATGCCGAACAAGACTTTCTGTTTAAAACGAAGCATTTTGTCAAACATTAGAAGCTCTGAAACGCTACGTGCCAAACACGCCCCAAACCATATGGTCTAATTAGGGTTAATAAAATTCATTTTATAGGTTTTTAGAAGAACATGCCACTCCAAAATTATAGTATGAGAGATACGAACTTGGAGCAACTCCCTTTAAATGTTTAATTCTCAGGTGATCACCGGTAAACTACAATATTGATGATAATTAAGATTCTTTTTATAGTTGTCTTTCCAACCTTTAATTACTTTGATCATTATGCCTCTCTACAATCTTTGCGGCACTCCTACATAATGCTTGAAGTTGTTTTATCTTACCAAATGAACAATTAAGTTAAAGTTTGAACGACAAAAGTTTTTGGATTTTGGAATTCCGATAAACTCATAATATCTAAGCAAAACATGATCAAAATAGTTTTAGATATCATAATTAACATGCACACTATTTATTGAATTAGTAACATCTGTATATGATATAAAACCAAATTGAAGTAATAACATTATATATTATATTTTTTTTTTTATTTCTTGAACAATGAGAAAGGTGAGCAAGTGAGGGAACTGAAAAAGGAAAACTTGTGCTCTTGTTATGCTTTATGGATACATTTATTTTTAAAATAGGATTACTGACCAATTGGCAAATAAATGTTATTAAAACTTATCTTAGAACATGGTAACTTGAAACAACATTTTTGTATTAATATATAATAGCTTTTTGTAGTGATGTCTGGGATTTGGTTTCACTCACAGCTAACAGAAAAAAGAGTAAATCGTTTCGATGAAAACATTGCTATTTTGTAATGATGTCTGGGAGTTGGTACGTATCGTTCACTGATTACATTTGGCAATCTAATCAAGTAATCAATATTCATGTGCTTAGTTGAACTTGGTGGACCTCCTAAAAAAAGTAGACAAAACTGTAAAATTAGTCATGTGGTTAAAAGATAAAAGTTCAAAAAAATTTCTAAGTTGTATAGAAGGTCTAAAATCAGAAATGTCTTGTGCTTTTGGTCCATTGAAAATTTAAAATGCCTGTTTTGGCCTTTAAGTTTCCTTTTTATATTTCCTTTAATACTTTATAATTTAAAATAAAAATAAAATAATTAAGGTCACCCTACCCCCACCTCCCATTGGTACCATGCCCCTTCCACCCTCTCTCTACTCGTCACCCTCTTTTGTTATCTTCTTAAACCAACAAGTTCCATGTCTTCTCACCCTCCACCTCTTCTCTCAAAGTTCCATGTCTTCCCACCCTCCACCTCTTCTCTCACCGTGAACCATGAATATAAAGAGCAACCAAGATCCATGTGTTGAATCTATATACTGAGAATTATTATGGAGTGATGTTGGTAATAATATATGATCATATATGGTCACACCTTTATTAAGTTGATACATTTTGTATATTTATTATTAATGTGATTATTAATAAATAATATCAATTCTTGTATTTTAATTAGGGAATAATTATTGTTTTGTGAAAATAATAATTATAAAAAAGTATTGCTAGTTATTATATCATATGATATGATTTAATAAGTCATGTACAATGTTTTGAACAGTTTGGTTAACCATGATTAAGTTAAAGACTTACTCTACCATGGTTAATAAAGTTGGAGAATATTTTTGTCTCTTCCAAGACCCGTGACCGGAAATCATAAAGACATGGGAGGTTGCTTGTCAACCTATCTTTCTTTGTACCCCATGCATAGGTGATTACTTTTTATTAATTAGTGGGGTTGCTTTTGCTTTTCATGGACTATATAAGAGAGTGCATGCAGCTTGTTTTTGATAAGAAAAAAAACACTCTCTTCTTCTCCCTTTCTTCTCACCAAAACCGTAAGTAACATAGAGCTACTTCTCTTGTTTTTCTTTTGAAGATCATTCAAGTCTTTGGTGGTTCAAAGTGCTTCTCCTTTAGTGCTTATTTGAGTTAAGCACTTAAAGGTTTAAGAAGTACTTTGTACAAGAAGGAACTAGCATTCCAAGTGCCTTAATCTTGATGGTGGACACTTGTAGAGAATATCATGTTCTTTGATCTTTACATCTTCATCAACAACCCAAAACCAAGTGGGTTCAAAGGCTTCAAAGGTTATCTCTAAAACATCCTATGATTGTTTTATTCCATTCTAACATTTATAAATGGATCCATGATGGTTTGCTTTTGTTATGAACTAAAAATAAACTTGTTATTTTTAAAGTCTTCTGTTGCCGGTTTTTGTGAAAAACATACTTATATTTCGTATCAAAACCTAACAGTGGTATCAAAGTCATCTTTTTATATGTTAGAATGATTTTTTATGTTTGATAATCTTTGGTTTTTTGAAAACAAGCATGAAATTCTTCTGGTTAAAAAAAATCCATATTTGTCTTCTTTGACAACTTTTTGGTTAAAACTGTTCATTTTTATATATAACCATTTTTCATGCATTTAGGTTATATAAAAGTTGCCTTAGAAAAAACGAAGAGTTTTTGTTATCATATTTGATATGTTGTTGTGTATAAACAAGTCATTTGGACATTTTTGTTGTGTTTGGTTTATATTTATTTATTCATGAGATGTAATAGATAATTTTTTTTCATTTGTTGACTTGTTGTAATAAATTAGTAAGACTAGTTGTATTCCTTTTAAATGTAACAAGATGAAGAAATGACCTCCTTGAAGATAACTTAACCATTTAAGACCATCATCCCAATCACAAGCTTCCATTTTTGGTTTTGGTCTTAATTTTAGTCTGAACGGTTTAAGTGTTGCAACTTTCACAACATGAAAATTTGAAGTCCTTTTGCAAACAAGAGTTGACTTGAAGAATGGAAGCTTGAAGACCTTTTCAAGTGTCCTTTAAGTCCTTTAGGAAAGATTTAATAATTCTTGTGATGGTTCACAAAAATTATTACTATACATGGCTTGGTTTATACACATTATAATGAATGCTTGTGATGTTTATTTTATGTTAATTGTTTTTTATGTTTTATGTATAAAAATGGTTACACTTCAAATAACATTTTTTATAAGATAATATCACTTGGAGTTTGAGTAAAAAATATTTAAAAGATAATATAAGATGTTTATATATATATATATATATATATATATATATATATATATATATATATATATATATATATATATATATATATATATATATATATATATATAAACGTTTTATCGGTTACCGGTGTACCCGTTAAAAATCATTTTTTTTATTGAAAATAGTTTTATTGTAAAACTTATAAATACCTAACTTTAAAATATTTGAAATGGTTTAAAATATGTTTAAACATTAGATAAACTCAATGTCTTTATAATAAATAAGGAGTTTTTATTAAAAAGACTAAAATCGGTTTATAGCGTTATAACGAGAAATAATAAAACTAGTGATTATTTTTTGCGTTGAAACTTAATATATGATATTAGTGTTTTAAACATAACGCAAAATGTTGATATTATGTTATAATGAGATTTAAAACATAAGTATCATCACCCAAGTTTTGGTTAATCAAAATATGACTTTTATTATAATATGCATAAAATTGAGTTTATAAAATAAAATAAGTTTATTCTAAAAATTCATGAAGTCATAAGTTTTTTGATTGTTAAAATGAGATTTAAAATAGTGATTTTATAACTCATCCAAAACTCCTAAGTCTTAAGTATTAAATAAAGTTTTATTAAGACTATTAGTGATTCTTAAAACCGATCTACGACTAAACTTTAAAATACCGGATTTTAGTTTATAATTGATCGCGGTTAATGACAAATAAAATGAAGTTTTATTTGGCACCTAAAGAACCTCATAACAAGTGAAATGAATTTTACAAAATGGTACATGAATTGTTGGATGCATGCAATGTTTATGAGACCATGTTTTTATAAACTATAAGTGTAAAACATATATAAAACCTTTTTTCTAAAACTGCAAGTCATTGCCGTCCTTTTGAAAAACACTTGTTATTATTTGTATGCTCTTAGTGTCACAGGGTCACCTCGTCCTAGGATTGGATTATGATGTCCGGGGTAGTTTTGTAGTTTTTGGTTTCTAAAGGGTCACCTTGTTACTGGTTAGTTACAATGCTACAAGTTGGTTCAAATAGGATGGCTTGATCAGAATCTTATGTGATAAAGGTCACCAAAGCATGAGAGATCCAATGCATAGATGAGATAAACATGCCAAGCTAAGCAATAGTTGTTAGATTAAAAAGGCATATATCAATTGTGCTGGTTGTGTTTTAAAGTAGGTTGATTTTTTTTAATTCTAATTTTGACAAAACTACCCTTACTAATCAAATATGAGTCATTGTATGTATGAGGGCAATCAGGTCATTTGATAGTCAACATATTCTAGGCGCCATAATTTTTTTGATGCATCACATCTTCTTAGTTCTTCAGTCTTATTTCAGTCACTTGCAATCAACCCCAATTTCAAAATTCCAACCTTAAAAAAACACTAAAATTGTTGTTAGAGAATCGTTATCTTAATCGAGGAATAAT
This sequence comes from Lactuca sativa, assembly GCF_002870075.4. Classification (NCBI taxonomy): domain Eukaryota; kingdom Viridiplantae; phylum Streptophyta; class Magnoliopsida; order Asterales; family Asteraceae; genus Lactuca; species Lactuca sativa. The sequence goes on from NC_056627.2 coordinate 254,539,100, forward strand.
ATTATGGAATCCAGTAATTCTTCGAAGATGGAATCAAGAAAGTATAGCAAAACGCTAACTGACATGCCATTGGAAGTGATTGAGAAGATAATACTCTAGGCGGGAATAATTTCAGCAGTCGACGCTTTCAAGATGAATGATGTGTAAGTTTTGTCTTCAATCCTTCTATTATATGTGTGTATTTGATTTGTGCTTACAGTTAGGGGCCAATATTGTGTTTCGTTTTCAATTGCAGAATCTTGAACGAGGTAGGAAAAACGGAAGAAATATACAAAGAGGTGGAGATAGATGGATTATGTTTTTGTCGTTGGTCTGATTAGATATATGCAGTCGTCAACAAATACAAAGAGTTGAGAAACCCAAATATTTTTCACGGATGGATTGGTACGTTGTTATCTGCATAGTATTAATTTGTTTCTTGTTTTGCATTACTTTAACTAGAAACTATATGTTTAATTTTTTTCAGATGAAGTTATTTTTCTTGGAAGGTGACGAAGGGAAAACGATGCTTCAAAAATCATCTGCATTGGGACATTTGGATGCAACATTTTCCCTTGGAATGATGAAGATGGAAGAAGGCAGATAGAGGAAGCAGGAAACTTTGGACATGTTGAACGATGCCTACCGCATAACAAAAGGTACTTTGAATCTTAGAGCAACTTGTTCCAAGGTTCATCCCCACTTAAATACGGACGAGAAAAACATCTAGACTTCCATGGCTTTTATAGAACTTGTGTAATGCATAGTACTGTGATTAGTGTGTTAGAGGCTTTTGTGTATGGATACAAATGGGTCTTCAAGTGTGAAATTTGTTTGTGGGAGGTTTGTTTCGTTAGGTTTGCTAGGTAGTTTTGGGATCATTTATGAGTAGTTTGTTGATACTTTCATATTATGACAATTAATGATATGTACACTATTTTGGTTTAGTATATGAATGTAAAGTAAGTTAGTTGATGTTGTTATTTGATTAGTAAATATGTTGTGTTGTTAAAAAGTGACTAAAAGTGTAAAAGTTTGGATAGTAATGTGGCAAAATGAAGGTCAACAAAAGCTTATTAAGGGACTAAAGTGTGAAAGTTTGGAAAGTCGTGTGGCGAAATGAAAGTCAACAAAAGCTTACTATTTCTAACTTAGTCAACTTTATATATATATATATATATATATATATATATATATATATATATATAATAGTGTTTATAATATGTTAGTAAAATTAAATGGTTGTGTTAAAATCATCAATTTTGGCATATATGTTAATTTAGTGTATGGTACTTTAATGACAATGAGTGAATTTTGTATACAATTGTTGAGGTTGAAATTTTGTGCTAATAAGTATAATAACGTTTTAATATTTTTTTAAAACCTATAATTATGTATACAATTTCGGTACTTATTTTATGTATGTTGCTATATGTTACGTTTTGAAATACTAAGTAATATCTACAAAATATACTTTGACCTAGTATCCATCCAGAAGATCGAAATCACGATGAAGGGTTGTCGATGATTCCGTAGTACAATCTTTGTTTCAAATGGTATAAAATTATTCAAGATAACATAAACATAATAACAAATTTTTATTCTTTCATGTAGTATTAAATACATATAAAATGAAATAAACCAAACAAAATATATTACCAATTGAAAAACATATCATTCAAACCTTAGCTTACCAATTCCATTGATCATAATAACAATTCCTCCATTGATCATAATAACAAGAAGAAATTTAAGCATACAACATACCAACAAAGAAACAAACCAAACACACCATCGTGAGCTTGATAATTCCAACTTGACCACCTTCACCTCGATGGCCATTACCATGTTCATTAGTATCTTGAATAACAACTTGAGTCAGGGATTCATTGACATGAAAATTGACAAGAGCGTTGCGCTGGGCTGGGGCATCTAAAATTACATCCTCCCCATTGGCTTGAGCTCTCAATTCATACATCTTCTATCTATGCCACTTGTTCGGGAGTTGTGGGTTAATCCAACGAAAAAAACACAATTTATGTATTCATCATTGTAGTTTATGTAGCCAAGGAACCTCCGTTCGGGATTCTTTAGCGTCCATGTCGTCCACATTCCAACCGGATGCCCACATCCGCACAGTCTCATATTACTGCTTGAAGACGACGACATTGATTTGTCCGAATTTATCTTCTTCCACTTGTGGGTTTATGAATATGTGTGTTGGAGTGCACACTTTATTTATGCAAATAAATTCAGTAATATGACACTATAATGTAAAATACATTACAAAAGATTAATTCCTAGCAAAATTGGTAACAAAAGTTGCAACATATAATTAATCAATACTAAAAATTCCACGAGTTTTATTACCGTTGTAAATTTCCGTAGCTAAATATCTATGAATTTGAAATACTCCTTATCAAAGTTGCTATGAAATTTAATTTCGTAACAAATGTCATCAAAAATTAGCTAGGTTTTTTTTTATAGAAAAACAAGCAAAGGAAATCAAGTCCCATAGCATAACTTCCTAACAGATACCTACGAATGCTACGTCCATAGCAAAGCAACTATGAAATTGTTTTCCGTTGAAAAATTTCGTTGCATGTTAACCACAATAATTATTTCCATAACAGCAGTACAACGGAAAGTGTTTTCGTAAAAATTTTCATTGGAAAATGGCTATGAATGCTTTTTCTATAGAAATAATGGTAGCATAATACCAACGGATTTGGAGTCAATAGCATTTTTCCTAGGAAGTCCCATGCTCGCTTTCGGAAATAAATTCCGTAGATAGTGTGGTATCAACTTTGCTATGGAACGACATTCCATAGCACAATCCATTGCAGAATAACAACGGAAATACGTTCCATAGCGTCATTCTCTAGCAAAATTGCCTTTTTCTTATAGTGATTTACATAATTATGACAAACATTTACGACTTCAAATTACGACATATGTTTTGTACAACATTATTTTTGACATAGTTTTACGACATACTTTGTATGTCATGGTTTTACATTATATATATATATATATATATATATATATATATATATATATATATATATATATATATATATATATATGTTGTACTATATATTTTTATTAAAATCTATAGTGCTTTTCCATACTATTTATTATTTGTTTTATATACAAATCAGCAAACGTTTTATATATAATTTGCAAAAGCTAAAACGTTCTATAAAATCATCAAAAGTTGGAGTATTTATTTTTTTTCATACTACTTTGTATTTGTTATATATAGAAATCAATATATGTTTAATATATAATTACACAATACAAAACGGTCTATAAAATTATGAATTAATAGTGGAAATAACTAATGATATAATTTATTACAATTAATAAAACTAATATGTTAACTATAGAGTTTGTTTTATTACTGACATTGGTTTTTTATGTACAAATATAAAATCTCAATTTGTTAAGTGTTATTATTTTAATTAAATAATTATCACGCGCAATGTGCGGGATTTCGACTAGTGTGTGTATGTGTGTGTGTGTGTGTATATAGACACACACACACACACACACACACACATATATATATATATATATATATATATATATATATATATATATATATATATATATACACGATGAAGTAGGAACTAAGAAATGATAAGAAACGCGATGATAATTTTTGGCCTTAAGATTGAGAAAAAATAAATAGCTAAGATTTAATTTTATTTATCATTAAAATGTCGCCAGATGATATGACATTTTGGTAATTAGTTGCGAGATTTTGATAATTTCTGAGAAAGGTTAATTGTTTGGAGGTACAAGTGACAAAATCAATAAGTTTAAAAGAAATAAGGGTTACGTGGGTCAATTGACGACATTGTGGTTTGTGGGGGTCCGTTTTTTGGGGACCTTCAATGCTGAATGACTTCATTACCAATTAGGCTCGGTGGTTTGAGGTTGTACTCAGCAGTAGAGGCTTCCTCTTATGCTTTTGTGGCCTCACGAGCGCAATCGTGGGTGTTACAAGACCACATCTTATGAAATAGTGGCATATGTGGTATGGATTCTGATTGTGTTTGTTCTTTGGGCTTTCTTCGTGATACGATGTCGGGCATTGATTTCAGCGGTTTCACTAATAAGGACACTTCCCCTCCAAAAGCCTAACATTCATTGGCGAGTGCCCTTTTTAGTAAAATTGTCCAAGACATGAAAGTTCACTTCGACATGACGATTAGGCAAAAAGCAAATTTTGAGTGTCTAAGGGCCCCACATGCTCAAGACTTTCTTATGACTATTCGTATTGATGGTCTTGGCCAGCCTATGTCGCCACTGGAGTATCATGCCATCCTCAAGTATCGCCTTATAATCCCTTTCTTTCCGGCTGACGAGACTTGCCCTGTTTGTCGCAAGCCATGCTTGGACTCCTTTGAGGAGCATGCAACTCATTGTAAAGATTTTCATTGGAAAATGGCTATGAATGCTTTTTCTATAGAAATATTGGTAGCATAATACCAACGGATTTGGAGTCAGTAGCATTTTACCTAGGAAGTCCCATGCTCGCTTCCGGAAATAAATTCCATAGACTGTGTGGTAGCAACTTTGCTAGACATTCCATAGCACAATCCATTGCACAATAACAACGGAAATACGTTCCATAACGCCATTCTCAAGCAAAATTGCCTTTTTCTTATAGTGATTTACACAATTATGACAAACATTTACGACTTCAAATTACGACATATGTTTTGTACAACATTATTTTTGACATAGTCTTACGACATACTTTGTATGTCATGGTTTTACATTATATATATATATATATATATATATATATATATATATATGTTGTACTGTATACTTTTATTAAAATCTATAGTGCTTTTCCATACTATTTGTTATTTGTTTTATATACAAATCAGCAAATGTTTTATATATAATTTGCAAAAGTTAAAACGTTCTATAAAATCATCAAAAGTTGGAGTATTTATTTTTTTCATACTACTTTGTATTTGTTATATATAGAAATCAATATATGTTTAATATATAATTACACAATACAAAATGGTCTATAAAATTATGAATTAATAGTGGAAATAACTAATGATATAATTTATTACAATTAATAAAACTAATATGTTAACTATAGAGTTTGTTTTATTACTGACATTGGTTTTTATGTACAAATATAAAATCTCAATTTGTTAAGTATTATTATTTTAATTAAATAATTACCACGCGCAACGCGCGGGATTTCGACTAGTGTGTGTATGTGTGTGTGTATACACACACACACACACACACACACACACACACATATATATATATATATATATATATATATATATATATATATATATATATATATACGATGAAGTAGGAACTAAAAAAATGATAAAAATCGGGATGATAATTTTTGGCCTTAAGATTGAGAAAAAATAAATTGCTAAGATTCGATTTTATTTATCATTAAAATGTCGCCAGATGATATGACATTTTGGTAATTAATTGCGAGATTTTGATAATTTCTGAGAAAGGTTAATTGCTTGGAGGTACAAGTGACAAAATCAAAAAGTTTAAAAGAAAAAAGGGTTACGTGGGTCAATTGAGGACATTGTGGTTTGCGGGGGTCCGTTCTTTGGGGACGTTCAATGGTGAATGGCTTCATTACCAATTAGGCTCGGCGGTTTGAGGTTGTACTCAGCAGTAGAGGCTTCCTCTTACGCTTTTGTGGCCTCACGAGTGCAATGGTGGGTGTTACAAGACCACATCTTATGAAATAGTGGCATATGTGGTATGGATTCAGATTATGTTTGTTCTTTGGCCTGTCTTCGTGATACGATGTACGACTTTGATTTCAGCGGTTTTACTAATAAGGACACTTCCCCTCCAAAAGCCTAACATTCATTGGCGAGTGCCCTTTTTAGTAAAATTGTCCAAGACATGGAAGTTCACTTCGACATGACGATTAGGCAAAAAGCAAATTTTGAGTGTCTAAGGGCCCCACATGCTCAATACTTTCTTATGACTATTCGTATTGATGGTCTTGGACAGCCTATGTCGCCACTGGAGTATCGTGCCATCCTCAAGTATCGCCTTATAATTCCTTTATTTTCGGCTGACGAGACTTGCCCTGTTTGTCGCAAGCCATGCTTGGACTCCTTTGAGGAGCATGCAACTCATTGTAAAGATTTTCATTGGAAAATGGCTATGAATGCTTTTTCTATAGAAATATTGGTAACATAATACCAACGGATTTGGAGTCAGTAGCATTTTTCCTAGTAAGTCCCATGCTCGCTTCCGAAAACAAATTCCGTAGACAGTGTGGTAGCAACTTTGCTAGACATTCCATAGCACAATCCATTGCAGAATAACAACAGAAATACGTTCCATAGCGCCATTCTCAAGCAAAATTGCCTTTTTCTTATAGTGATTTACACAATTATGACAAACATTTCCGACTTCAAATTACGACATATGTTTTGTACAACATTATTTTTGACATAGTCTTACGACATACTTTGTATGTCATGGTTTTACATTATATATATATATATATATATATATATATATATATATATATATATATATATATATTGTACTATATACTTTTATTAAAATCTATAGTGCTTTTCCATACTATTTGTTATTTGTTTTATATACAAATCAGCAAACGTTTTATATATAATTTGCAAAAGTTAAAACGTTCTATAAAATCATCAAAAGTTGGAGTATTTATTTTTTTCATACTACTTTGTATTTGTTATATATAGAAATCAATATATGTTTAATATATAATTGCACAATACAAAATGGTCTATAAAATTATGAATTAATAGTGGAAATAACTAATGATATAATTTATTGCAATTAATAAAACTAATATGTTAATTTTAGAGTTTGTTTTATTACTGACATTGGTTTTTATGTACAAATATAAAATCTCAATTTCTTAAGTGTTATTATTTTAATTAAATAATTACCACGCGCAACGCGCGGGATTTCGACTAGTGTGTGTATGTGTGTGTGTATACACACACATACACACACACACACACACATATATATATATATATATATATATATATATATATATATATATATATATATACGATGAAGTAGGAACTAAAAAAATGATAAAAATCGGGATGATAATTTTTGGCCTTAAGATTGAGAAAAAATAAATAGCTAAGATTTGATTTTATTTATCATTAAAATGTCGCCAGATGATATGACTTTTTGGTAATTAATTGCGAGATTTTGATAATATCTGAGAAAGGTTAATTGTTTGGAGGTACAAGTGACAAAATCAAAAAGTTTAAAAGAAAAAAGGGTTACGTGGGTCAATTGAGGACATTGTGGTTTGCGGGGGTCCGTTCTTTGGGGACGTTCAATGGTGAATGGCTTCATTACCAATTAGGCTCGGCGGTTTGATGTTGTACTTAGCAGTAGAGGCTTCCTCTTACGCTTTTGTGGCCTCACGAGTGCAATCGTGGGTGTTACTAGACCACATCTTATGAAATAGTGGCATATGTGGTATGGATTCAGATTATGTTTGTTCTTTGGCCTCTCTTCGTGATACGATGTACAACTTTGATTTCAGCGGTTTCACTAATAAGGACACTTCCCCTCCAAAAGCCTAACATTCATTGGCGAGTGCCCTTTTTAGTAAAATTGTCCAAGACATGGAAGTTCACTTCGACATGACGATTAGGCAAAAAGCAAATTTTGAGTGTCTAAGGGCCCCACATGCTCAAGACTTTCTTATGACTATTCGCGTTGATGATCTTGGCCAGCCTATGTCGCCACTGGAGTATTGTGCCATCCTCAAGTATCGCCTTATGATCCCTTTATTTCCGGCTGACGAGACTTGCCCTGTTTGTTGCAAGCCATGCTTGGACTACTTTGAGGAGCATGCAACTCATTGTAAAGATTTTCATTGGAAAATGGCTATGAATGCTTTTTCTATAGAAATATTGGTAGCATAATACCAACGGATTTGGAGTCAGTAGCATTTTTCCTAGGAAGTCCCATGCTCGCTTCCGGAAATAAATTCCGTAGACAGTGTCGTAGCAACTTTGCTAGACGTTCCATAGCACAATCCATTGCACAATAACAACGGAAATACGTTCCATAGCACCATTCTCTAGCAAAATTGCATTTTTCTTATAGTGATTTACATAATTATGACAAACATTTACAACTTCAAATTACGACATATGTTTTCTACAACATTATTATTGACATAATTTTACGACATACTTTGTATGTCATGGTTTTACATTATATATATATATATATATATATATATATATATATATATATATATATATATATATGTTGTACTATATATTTTTATTAAAATCTAAAGTGTTTTTCCATACTATTTGTTATTTGTTTTATATACAAATCAGCAAACGTTTTATATATAATTTGCAAAAGTTAAAACGTTCTATAAAGTCATCAAAAGTTGGAGTATTTACTTTTTTCATACTACTTTGTATTTGTTATATATAGAAATCAATAAATGTTTAATATATAATTACACAATACAAAACGGTCTATAAAATTATGAATTAATAGTGGAAATAACTAATGATATAATTTATTACAGTTAATAAAACTAATACGTTAACTATAGAGTTTGTTTTAATACTGACATTGGTTTTTTATGTACAAATATAGAATCTCACTTTGTTAAGTGTTATTATTTTAATTAAATAATTATCACGCGCAACGCGCAGGATTTCGACTAGTGTGTGTATGTGTGTGTGTATACACACACACACACACACATATATATATATATATATATATATATATATATATATATATATATATATATATATACGATGAAGTAGGAACTAAAAAAATGATAAAAATCGGGATGATAATTTTTGGCCTTAAGATTGAGAAAAAATAAATTGCTAAGATTCGATTTTATTTAACATTAAAATGTCGCCAGATGATATGACATTTTGGTAATTAATTGCGAGATTTTGATAATTTCTGAGAAAGGTTAATTGCTTGGAGGTACAAGTGACAAAATCAAAAAGTTTAAAAGAAAAAAGGGTTACGTGGGTCAATTGAGGACATTGTGGTTTGCGGGGGTCCGTTCTTTGGGGACGTTCAATGGTGAATGGCTTCATTACCAATTAGGCTCGGCGGTTTGAGGTTGTACTTAGCAGTAGAGGCTTCCTCTTACGCTTTTGTGGCCTCACGAGTGCAATCGTCGGTGTTACAAGACCACATCTTATGAAATAGTGGCATATGTGGTATGGATTCAGATTATGTTTGTTCTTTGGCCTGTCTTCGTGATACGATGTCGGGCTTTGATTTTAGCGGTTTCACTAATAAGGACACTTCCCCTCCAAAAGCCTAACATTCATTGGGGAGTGCCCTTTTTAGTAAAATTGTCCAAGACATGGAAGTTCACTTTGACATGACGATTAGGCAAAAAGCAAATTTTGAGTGTCTAAGGGCCCCACATGCTCAATACTTTCTTATGACTATTCGTATTGATGGTCTTGGCCAGCCTATGTCGCCACTGGAGTATCGTGTCATCCTCAAGTATCGCCTTATGATCCCTTTATTTCCGGCCGACGAGACTTGCCCTGTTTGTCGCAAGCCATGCTTGGACTCCTTTGGGGAGCATGCAACTCATTGTAAAGATTTTCATTGGAAAATGGCTATGAATGATTTTTCTATAGAAATATTGGTAGCATAATACCAACGGATTTGGAGTCAGTAGCATTTTTCCTAGGAAGTCCCATGCTCGCTTCCGGAAATAAATTCCGTAGACAGTGTGGTAGCAACTTTGCTATGGAACGACATTCCATAGCACAATCCATTGCAGAATAACAACGGAAATACGTTCCATAGCGCCATTCTCTAGCAAAATTGCCTTTTTCTTATAGTGATTTACATAATTATGACAAACATTTACGACTTCAAATTACGACATATGTTTTGTACAACATTATTTTTGACATAGTTTTACGACATACTTTGTATGTCATGGTTTTACACTATATATATATATATATATATATATATATATATATATATATATATATGTATGTATATATATATATATATGTATATATATATATATATATATATATATATATATATATATATATATATATATATATATATATTGTACTATATATTTTTATTAAAATCTATAGTGCTTTTCCATACTATTTGTTATTTGTTTTATATACAAATCAGCAAATGTTTTATATATATTTGTCGCAAGCCATGCTTGGACTCCTTTGGGGAGCATGCAACTCATTGTAAAGAGCACCTGGGTTTCAAGTACCAACATGATCTGATTAGGGGTGTTCTTTTCAACATATTTAGGCGCGCTGGGATTTCTACCAAGAAAGAGGCACCTATGAATTTTCTGAATGACCAATCGGAAGGAAGATCAACACTTAGACCAGCTGATGTTTTAGTATTTGGATGGGCTGGAGGAAAACATGCATGCGTGGATGTAATAGGGTTTTCCCATCTTGTGGGCTTGGGGAGTGCGGTTTTCACCATGGGGCAATCTGCTTTAAAAGCCGCATCAAGCAAAGTGATAAAACATGAGAAAGCGGACATGGAAAATCAACACATGTTTATACCCTTTGCATTTGATACTTTCGGTTTCCTTGCACCAGAAGTTGTGGAGCTACTCAATAGAGTCCAACGGGTCATGTATAATAATCTTATGACTCCAAGATCTATAGATGTTATTTTTAAAAGAATTAGTTTTGCCATCCAAAAAGGGTTGCGGCATAGCTTGTTGCTCATTTACCCGCTACGTGTATGTAAAACTTTCTTCTTTATTTAATATATGTTTATCTTTATATTAATAAAAAAACAAAAAGAAGGAAAATTCAGCCCATGTGACATCTCCAGGTGCTGACACGTGCCTCCACCCCAGCATGACAAGTGTCATGTGCTTATTGCCTGGTGAAGTTTTTTTTATCTGCTTAGTTTTTCAGCCATAACTTTTTTTTTCCTTAGATTTTTTTTTTGAAAAAACCGAAGTTCTTAGAATTTAATTATCTAAAAAATAAGCATAATCATTAAAATATGAAAAAAAAAATTATTTATTATGTTTTATATTTTTTAAAAAGCACAAAAAAAAATTCTTTGAAAATTATAAAAATTTAAGAAAAACTTCTACTCACTATTCTAATGACTTTGTAAAAAGAGTTTTTAAAAGATAGGGTGTTTTAGATATCAAACTTGATTTTAAAAGGTTAAAAGTTTTTTTAAAAAATGTTGAACATAATATGATCCAAATAGAGATGGTTCAAGATATTTATGATTTAATTTGTTTATGATCTTTAACTTGTTATAATCTAAAAATAGTTTGACTCAAATATTTAATGATCCTTAATTATTATATTTTTTATGATTCAGAATTAAATGATTCAAAAAATATAATAATCCAAATGTTGTATTAAACAAAATCTTTATTAATTCAATATATTATAATCCAAATTAATATGATCAAAAAAATGTATGATGCATTATATTGTTATGATTTAAAATAATTTGATTTAAAATTTATTGATTAAAAAATAATATGATTCAAAAAGTATGAATGGAAAATTATGACATCCCCATTTTCACGTCCAAAAAAGACCGATTTTTTTTATATTTTATAAAAATCAGAGTACCTCTTTTAATAAAAATGTTGCGGAATTTGTTCCCAGTAAAACATGATAAATAAGTTATCAAAGAATTTCCGAAGAAAAGTATTTTTATTCATTTGAAAACATTTGGGATGTCATCGTCAATACAGTAACATAAGCGTAAATAGAACTTACATTCATTATCATTAGTGATTTATATCTCCTTAACCTCTCAGTGTAATGTGACTTCATATCAACACATGTGTTAAACATCAAGAAATCAACCCAATTACCCATCCCCATTATCTTCTTTACTCTTAAGGATCTACCCTAAGATTCAGCTATTCCTCGTTCGTTCATTCCTAAGGAGTATCCTAAGGAATCGGTACTAAGTCTGCATAGTCGTCAGCGTTTATCTCGTTTATTGACAATATCGTTTTCGGGAGTCCACTCGCAATAACTATCAAGGGGTTTTTAGAGTACATCGGGTGAACACATCATTCACAACACCTACAGGTTGCGAGCCTGCAATTGTTCCACTAGACTGTCTAGAATAGTCTGTGGTTGTCATCCGTACTCTGCTAGATGGCGGGGCCATCGCTTTGCTCATTTTTTTGGCTCATCGCTTTGGCTCATCGTTTTGGCTCACCGATTTGGTTCATCTCTTAGTTCATCGCTTTGCACCATATTTTATCACTTATATATCATCGCTCATCATTCATCTCATCTTTCATCGCTCATCATTAATCTCACCTCTAATCTACCCATGTTTTACCCAACACATTTTGTAGATATAAAATACATATACAGTTTAGATCTTTTAAGAACATGTATAAAAGGTTTCATCCAACATAGACAGTGTAACGCCTATAGATCCGGGCTAGTCAATTTAGAGGCAATAAGTGTCGAAAATGACTTTTCGGCAAAAGATTATCTAGAATAAATTTTCTTAAACAAGTTGTAGTATATATTACAAGGTTTCCGTACATATAAAGACGCCGCAATCCGAGTTATAACGAAGAAGTTATGACCCGTCGAAGTTTCGCGACGGAACCGACATGCTACCGGGAAGCATAAATAGTGAATTTATGATAAATCGAGATTTAGCCTTAGCGATCTAAACGAAAGTCGTAGAATACGTTAAGCCAAGAGCGTCCATACAAAGAACGCCCAAATCTGATTTCGTATGAAGAAGTTATGATTTTTCAAAGTTTCGACTTAGTAGTGTACAGCCCGAAATTCGAATATTAGATCGAGCGGTTTTTAGCCGACACAACCTAAACGAGAATTGAAGATCTTGTTAATAGTAGCGTAACGATAAAAAGACAGACGAAAACGGACATCGGATGAAGAAGTTATGATTTTTTAACCGACCAATCCTGTCCTGGCCTGTTAATAATATAACTTTTAAAATAAAATGAAAATTAGCTGACAGAATCTAAACGAAAGTTGTAGAGTACGTTCCCGCCTACGCGTGGATATAAAGAACGTCGAAAACGGAGCTCGTATGTGAAAGTTACAAATTTTTAAAGTCGAGTGTGCAAATTACGAAATCTGATACGAAATTGATGATGCGGCTCGATCAGGGCCGTTGCTTGCTGACCACGGTGCTTGCTTCGGATCTTGACACATCGCATCTCAGACGCCCAGCACTCACATTGGACGCCCCGTGTACCATGTGCGCCTTGCATACAAACCTCGCACGCTCCGCGTTCTAGCCTTCCTCGGTCCACAAGTAGCCACGTCGCACCAAGAGACTCCAGACATGTGTCTTCGGTATACGCCCAACATAGTGCGAGCCCTCAAGGCTATAAAAGGAGGCCGAGGGCAACCTCATTCTTCACTCCAAAATTCACACTCTCTAGTTTCTTTCTCTCTCTAGGTCTCCTAACCTCCCCTAAACCCTAGATAAACCCCCTAGCTCCCGAAGGAAGCCCCGAGGCTCCCAGAGTCCCAAGAAAAAGGGTCTTTTGATTTCGAAACTCTGCTCCGAGCAAAGCCCGGTTTTCTTTAAATCCCGCTGTAAGTGAGCTACGCCTACGCAATTTTTAATATAACTTCTAATTAATTATAGTATTGTTATTAGGTCCTTAAAATAATTATTTGGGCTATTGTTATGAGTTATATAGAGTGTTGTTTAACGCTTATATAATAATAATAATAGCTAGACTATTAATTAGTTGCGGTTAACGTTAGACTAAACGCTAGTGGTATTGATACTAGGTTTTGTCGAGGAAAATTATTTTAAGAGTAACGAAGTGCTGTCCGAGTACCCAATCACCACCGTATCAGGTGAGTACATAGTTACTTTCATATTACACATAGATATGAAGTATTTTATATAAATTACATGCTATGTGTGCATATTATCTGAGTACCTGTTGTCTATGCTAGATGAATGATTTTATACAAGTTTTAAATGATTTAAACTGTATATGTATTTTATATCTACGATAATGTTGGGGTAAAACATCGGTAGATGTAATAGATGGAATATGAGTTTGATGATGAGTTAAAAGGTGTAATAAACCACGAGGTGAGGGTGAGTGGTGGACGATGTGAGAAGACTTTTCCAAATGATGGCCCCATCATTCAGCAGAGTATGGATGACAACCATAGACTATTCTAGACAGTCCAGTGGAACACTAGCATGGCTCACAACCCATAAGTGTTGTGAATGATGTGTTCACCCGGTGTACTCTAAAACTTGGTGATCATGCAGACTTGATGCCTAAACCCTGGTGATCATGCAGACTTGATGCCTAAACCCTGGTGATCATGCAGACTTGATGCCTAAACCTTGGTGATCATGTAGACTTGATGCCTAAACCCCGGCGACTATGCAGACTTAAACCCCGGCGACTATGCAGACTTAGTGCCCGTTGTGTAAACTATGGCAACGATGGACTTCGTGCCGATTCCTTAGGATGATCCTTAGGAACGTATGTTCGAGAAATAGCTGATTCTTAGGGTAGATCCTTAAGAATAAAGAAGATAATAGGGATGGATAATTAGGTTGATTGCTTGATTGTTTAAACATAATAATTATATTATTGTGGGTTGAAACCCCTATGTACTCACCAAGTTTCCCAACCTGACCCACTCAGTTTATTTAAATGACAGGTGTTGATATGAAGTCACGTTACACTGAGATATTAATGAGATGTAGATCACTAGTGTAAATAAATTTAAGTTCCGTTTATGCTTATGTTTCGGTATTGACGATGACATCCCAAATGTTTTAAAATGAATAAAATACGTTTCTTCGAAAATGTTTTGATAACGTATTTATCGTGTTTTTCTGGGAATAAATTCCGCAACATTTTTATGAGAAGAAGTACTCTGATTTTTACAAAGCATAAACAAAATCGGTCTTTTCTGGTCATGAAAAATGGGGATGTCACAGTTGGTATCAGAGCATTAGTTTAAGGAACTAGGAATATGGATTTATTTCTAGACTTAAACTTAGAATGCTAAGTGATGATTGTGAGGAGTGTGTCTAATAGATTTAGGTAATATACCTGAATAGACACAACACTAGCTTATTTAGGGTACATTTCTAACATGCTTTTATGTGCTAAATGATTTATGGTATACGTTATACAAGTGGAACTATGGTCTGTTTCCGACCGGATCTGAAACTTTATGTGTTTTGGTTTTTAAACGTTTAATTACGATATTAGAACTGGCATATAACTTTTCGAAGTGATAGGGAGAATTATACGTTGATTATAAATAAAATCTTCTCTATCTAAATTCTCGTCACTCTACACCAGACATCTAAATTCGATGTATAGATCAACATGATGAACACTCAAAGTGGATTCGAAGATAGTAACCCGCAGCCTAAGCCAGTAGTGATTGAGCATGCACAAGAATTAGCAGTTGCACCTGAGCCAATCACAATGGCAGAAGTACAGGCAATGGTGCAGAAGATGTTGGATCAACATATGGGAGAAACAAGGCACTTACTTCAACAAAGTAAGGACAAACTTACGGTGCCAACACGCCAGGCACCTACTCTTGAGGCAGCCATCAGGGTTAAGATTGGCAACAAGAGGAAATTTGAGGGATCTTCAAGGTCCAATAGGAAAAGCTTATTCTCACAGTCTGGAAAAGGAAGAGGTGAAGCGAAATGGTGTAACAGGAGATGCCCTAAGGAAGTGACCTGCTTCAAATGCGGGAATACTGGTCAATATGCCCCCAAGTGCTCAACCAAGGAGGAAGTTTGCCTTAAGTGTAGTGGAAAGGGACACTTCAAGAGAGATTGTCCGATATGGGCTACAACGCCAAATGTACCGCTGCAGCACTATGAGGGATGCGACGAAGAAGTGACTTGTTACAGGTGCGAAAGAATCGGTCACTATTCCAAGGACTGTACACACAGGGATAAAGTATGTTACAGATGCAGAAACAAGGGGCACATGTCTAGGGACTACCCAAAGAAAAATGAAGCATCAAGACCGAATGTGCCGCCAAAGCCGAAGGAAAGAGCATTCCAGAGGATCCTTGGCGAAGCTACCGACAATGCAAGGTTTCAAGAGTGGAGGCTTGATATCCAAAGATCGGGTTATGAAGTAGCCATATTATCGTAGGGGTAGCCTATTAGAGGCATAGTCTAGGGTGAACTTGAACACCTATGTAATCGTTTCAAAAAATAATATAAAACCTTCGTTTTGTAATCTTTTGTGTTGAATGATTGTGTGATTTTCTTGCATGGTTTCTTGGATAAACTACGAGACAATACTTGGGACGAGTATAAGTAGGTGTGAAAGGTAGTAGAGGCCTATACTACCGGAAGCACAGGACTCATACTTGGATCAGGGAAGGTCACAAAGTTACCAAGAAGCTAGTAATTGATACCGTTTTATTCAAGAATATCGTTACCATTGTTTTGGTAATGACTAAGAAGATGATTGTTATTCCGACCCTAGCAGTCCTATCAAATTGAATCAGATAAGTATGTTAAGTAGTTCAGAGAACCAAGTCTAATGCAGCATCTGACTTAAGCCAAAAGCTTGAAGTGAAAGACAATCAAAGCGATTAGTAGAGGTATCGTGATAGTTTCTTGTAGCTAGAAATGCTACATTTTAAGATGTGCTTGGAACATGAGGAAGGTATAGCCTGTTCTGGAAGACTCTAAAAGACCTAAGCCTAAGCGTTGTAAAATACGATGATAGGTCATTAGAATATGACACATCGACCCATTGTAGTAATAAAAGAAATTATCTTAAGTTCGTATCCAGTGAGGATCGAGATTGTGACTTGAAGGTCTTAATTTGGAGTCTAACGTGAGATAAGTAGAAATTGCAAGATCAAGCACCGCCTGCAGTCAAGAAGTCTTAGAGTTAGATAATTGTTCAAAGAAACATGAAAGTTACGGTTATTACTTAGGATGAAGAGATATCGTATGGAGTCATCATGTGAGCCCTGTTCCGTTGATGATTCCAGGACGTAATCATCCTAAGGGGGAGATAATTGTAACGCCCGTAGATTCGGGCTAGTCAATTTAGAGGTAACAAGTGTCGAAAATAACTTTTCGGCAAAAACTATCTAGAATAAATAATCTAAACCAAGTTGTAATACATGTTACAAGGTTTCCGTACATATAAAGAACGCCGAAATCCGAGTTATAATGAAGAAGTTATGACCCGTCGAAGTTTCGCAACGGAACCGGCACGATACCGGGAAGCGTAAATAGTGAATTTACGATAGAACGAGATTTAGCCTTAGCGATCTAAACGAAAGTTGTAGAATACGTTAAACCGAGAGCGTCCATAAAAAGAACGCCCAAATCTGACTTCGTATGAAGAAATTATAATTTTTCGAAGTTTCGACTTAACACTGTACAACCTGAAATTCGAATATTAGATCGAGCGGTTTTTAGCCGACAAAACCTAAACGAGAATCGAAGATCTCGTTAATAGTAGCATAACGATAAAAAGACAGACGAAAACAGACGTCAGATGAAGAAGTTATGAATTTTTAACGGACCAATCCTGTCCCGGCCTGTTAATAATATAAATTTTAAAATAAATTCAAAATTAGCTGACGGAGTCTAAACGAAAGTTGTAGAGTATGTTCCCGCCTACGCGTTGATATAAATAATGTCGAAAAACAGAGCTCGTATGTGAAAGTTATAAATTTTTTTAAGTCTAGTGTGCAAATTGTGAAACCTAATGCGAAATTGATGACGTGGCTCTATTAAGGCCGTCGCTTGCTGACCACGGTGCTTGCTTCAGATCTTGACACGTCGCATGTTGGACGCCCAACGCTCACATCGGATGCCCCGCGTACCATGTGCGCCTCACGTACAAACCTCGCACGCTCCACATTCTATCCTTCCTCGGTCACAAGCAGCCACGTCGCACCAAGAGACTTCGGACGTGTGTCTTCAGTGTACGCCCAACGTACTTGAAACTACGCCCAGTGTAGTGCGAGCCCTCCCAACTATAAAAGGAGGCCGAGGGCAGCGTCATTCTTCACTCCAAAATTCACTCTCTCTCTAGTTTTTTTTCTCTCTTTAGGTCTCCTAACCTCCCATAAACCCTAGATAAACCCCCTAGCTCCCGAAGGAAGCCCCAAGGCTCCCAGAGTCCCGAGAAAAAGGGTCTTTCGGTTTCAAAACGCTGCTCCGAGCAAAGCCCGGTTTTCTTTAAAACTCGCTGTAAGTGAGCTACGCCAACGCAATTTTTAATATAGCTTCTAATTAATTATGCTAATGTTATTAGGTCCTAAAAATAATTATTTGGGCTATTATTATGAGCTATATAGAGTGTTGTTTAACGCTTATATAATAATAATAATAATAGCTAGACTATTAATTAGTCGTGGTTAATGTTAGACTAAACCCTAGTGGTATTGATACTAGGTTTTGTCGAGGAAAATTATTTTAAGAGTAACGAAGTGCTGTCCGAGTACCCAGTCACCACCGTATCAGGTGAGCGCATAGTTACTTTCATCTTACACATAGATATGAAGTATTTTCTATAAATTACGTGCTATGTGTGCATATTATCTGAGTGCTTGCTGTCTATGCTAGATGAACGATTTTATACATGTTTTAAATGATTTAAACTGTATATGTATTTTATATCTATGATAATGTTGGGGTAAAACATCGATAGATGTAATAGATGGAATATGAGTTGGATGATGAGTTAAGAGGTGTTATAGACCATGAGGTGAGGGTGAGAGGTGGACGATGTGAGAAGCCTTTTCCAAATGATGGCCTCGTCATTTAGCAGAGTATGTATGACAACCATGAACTATTCCAGATAGTCCAGTGGAACACTAGCAGGCTCGCAACCTATAAGTGTTGTGAACGATATGTTCACCCGATGTACTCTAAAACTTGGTGATCATGTAGACTTGATGCCTAAACCCTGGTGATCATGCAGACTTGATGCCTAAACCCTGGTGATCATGTAAACTTGATTCCTAAACCTTGGTGATCATGCAGACTTGATGCCTAAACCCTGGAGACTATGCAGACTTAGTGCCTGTTGTGTAAACCGTGGCAATGATGGACTTCATGCCGATTCCTTAGGATGATCCTTAGGAACGAATGATCAAGAAATAGCTTATTCTTAGTGTAGATCCTTAAGAATAAAGAAGATAATGGGGATGGGTAATTGGGTTGATTGCTTGATTGTTTAAACATAATAATTATATTATTGTGGGTTGATAACCCTATGTACTCACCAGGTTTCCCAACCTGACCCTCTCAGTTTATTTATATCACAGGTGTTGATATGAAGTCACGTTACACTGAGAGATTAAAGAGATGTAGATCACTAGTGTAAATAATTGTAAGTTCTATTTATGCTTATGTTTCTGTATTGACGATGACATCCCAAACGTTTTAAAATGAATAAAATACGTTTCTTCGAAAATGTTTTGATAAAGTATTTATCGTGTTTTTCTGGGAACAAATTCCGCAACATTTTTATGAGAAGAAGTACTTTGATTTTTACAAAGCATAAACAAAATCGGTCTTTTCTGGTCGTGAAAAATGGGGATGTCACAAACAGAAAGTATTCAGATAGTATACACACATAGCATGTAATTTATATAAAATACCTCATATCTATGTGTAAGATGAAAGTAACTATGCACTCACCTGATAAGGGGACGACTCTGTACTCGGACAGCGCTTTGGTTACTCAAATCAATTTTTCGTTCGATAAAACCTAGTATCATTACCCCTAGAGTTTAGTCTAACGTTCACCGAGACTAATTAATAGTCTTGATATTATTACAATTATATAAGTGTTAAAACAATACTCTTCACCCACTATGTACAGACAGGGGGCAGACATGGAACACCGGAGGGTAGGATCATTTTGGCATATAACACTTTTGAAATCCAACAACCCAAGCGGCCCTCCAAACCAGATTCCCCGTACTGCGAGTGGTTAAAAGATATGATAACGATACTTATATAACTCATAATAATATCCAAAATATTTATTATAAGGTCCTAATAACATTACTATATTGAAACATAAGCTATACTAAAGATGGGGTAGGTGTAGCTTACTTACAACAGGTTTTTCTCGAAAATCGGGCTCCACCGGAGCAGAGTTTCTGATCCGAAAGGCTCTTTTCTCGGGGCTTTAGGAGCCTCGGGGCTTCGTTCAGATTCTAGGGGGTTTACCTAGTCTTAGGGGGGGGGGGGGGTTGGGGGGCTAGAGAGAGAGAGAGCAGAGAGAGAGAGAGAGCAGAGGTTGGAATGGTGTGAAGAATGAGGGAAACCGGAAACCTCTATTTATAGGCTGGAAAACAGCTCTACTCGTCGAGTAGGAGGACCTACTCATCGAGTCCATGCCACATGTCACCTTCTGGTGGCTTGCCTTGTGGAGAAAGTCTTGGCCCATATACAGCTACATCACCCGATTTCGCACAACATGCTGCCGACTTCTAAACCCCGTAACTTTTGCATACGAGCTCCATTTTCGACGTTCTTTATATACACGCGTAGTTAAAAACAAGATCTACAACCTTCATTTAGACTTCGTCGGCTAATTATTGACCGATCTTAAATTTAATAGTAGGAGGAGATTATATTGTTAAATGTCCGCGTAAAATTCATAACTTCTACATATGGACTCCGTTTTCGTCTATCTTTTTGTCGTTGAGTTACTATTAATGAGATCTTCAACTCTCATTTAGGTCGCGTAGGCCAAAAACCGCTCAAACCATATACTACAACTTGGTAAAGATTATTTATTCTATATAATCTTTAGACGAAAAGTCATTTTTGACACGTATTGCCTCTAAATTGACTAGCCCGGATCTACATGCGTTACACTTATCTCACCCTTAGGATTATTACGTCCCAGAATCATCAACGAAACATGATTGTATAATGACTCCATACGTTATCTCTTCATCTTAGGTAATAACCGTAACTTCTATGTTGCTTCGAACGAGTATCTAACTCTTGGACTCCTTGACTGCAGGCGGTGCTTGATCTTGCACCTGCTCCCTATCTCATGTTAGACTCCAAATTATGACCTTCAAGTCACAATCTCGATCCTTACTGGAGACTCCATCTTCTTCTTAACAACTTAAGATAATTTGTTTGATTTCCATAATAGACCGATGGATCATGTTCCAATGACTTCTCATTGTGTGTCGCAACGCTTAGACTCAGGTCTCTTGGAGTGAAATTCTGGAATGGAATATGCTTTACTTCATGTTCTAATGTGATATAATCACATCTTAAAAGGTAGAATTCCTAGCTACAAGAAACTATCGCAATACCTCCATTGATCGCTTTCATTTTCTTTCACTTCAAGCTTCTAGCTCAAGTCAGATGCTACATCGGACTTGGTTCTCTGAACCATTTAACATACTCATCTTAGTCAGACTCAATTTGATATGACTACTAGGGTCGGAATAACAACAATCTTTGTAGTCATTATTGAAACGATGGTAACGACATATTCGAATAAAACAGAACCAATTACTAGCTTCTTGGTAACCTTGTGACTTTACCTGAACCAAGTGCGAGTCTTGTGCTTCCGGCAGTATTGGCGTCTACTACCATTCACACCTACTCATACTCGTCCCAAGTATTGTCTAACAATTTTCCAAGTCACCTTACAAGAAAATCACATAACAACTTAACACATCAGATAGCAAAACGATGAGTTTTTATTATTCCTTGAAACGATTACATAGGTGTTCAAGTTCACCCTATACTATACCTCTAACAGGCTACATCATACGATACTATCCACATGGCTACTTCATAACTTGATCTTCGTATATGGAGTCCTCATCCTTGATTCCTCGCGTTGTTATTTTCTTCGTCGAGGATCCTGAGAAATGCCCTTGGCTTTGGCGGTGCATTTGGCCTTGCTTCTTCATTTTTCTTTGAGTAGTCTCTAGAAATATGCCCTTATTTGTTACATCCGAAACATACCTTCTTGTTGAATGTGCAATCGTTGGCGTGATGGCCAGACTTTCCACACTTGAAACATATCACATATTCGCCACATTTTCCTAAGTGTTTCTTATCGCACTTATCACACCATCTTGCTTTGCCTCTTCCTCCTCCTCCAAACATCGAGAATTTACTCTCCTTGTTGGGCCTTGAAGATCCTTCAAACTTCCTCTTTTCCCATGCCTTATCTTTTTCTAGACCCCTTTCTCTTATCTGGGTCTCTATATTCTTGCTGCTCTAACGGCTGTTTTCAAAGTAGTTTCCATTTTGACCGTTGCCTGTTGGGCCAAAGTCTGCGGGTAGTCCGTTAGCGAACCTATCTATCTTGGAGAGTTTAGTAGGCAACAAATAGGGAAATAACTTCATCTTCTCAGTGAGTGCGGTGGCATACTCATCAACACTCATCTTCCCTTTCTTCAGGTTTTGAAACTCGTTGTTTAGGTCTATCATATCCATCTATGAGTAGTACTATATTTTTAACTGCTCCGTGAATGCTTCCCAAGACATTCGTATGACTTCTCCTCATGGCATTGTATCTACCAGCAACTTCCACCAACTTAACACTCCGGTCTTTAGTTGTGTAACTACAAAGACGGTCTTTTGCTTATTGTTGCAGTCGCAGCTCTCAAATACCATCTCCATCTCGAAGATCCAGTCCATAGTCTCCACTGGTTTTGGGCTTCCAGAGAGACTCGACGGTTTTGCACCCAAGAAATTCTTATACATCTGCCCATCCTTGTCATTTCCCTTCTCCGGGCCATTCATCCTTGCCCCTTGGGTTCCAACTTGACTCACAGTGCGACTATAATTTCCTTCCTCCGATTATTCAGCGATCAACTCAGGTTGCACAATGGGCACCGTAGGTTCATCCCTATTTTCGTGCAACATTTTGCCGCATCTCTTCTCTTTACTCAGCCAGCATAGCCCGAATCATGGCTTGTACTCCAGCCGTTGTGATTGGCTCAGGAGTGGCTACTACAATAGGTATTTGCTTAATCACTGGTGGTTGAGGCGGTTGATTTCTATTTCCATTCGCGTTTCCACTTCGGGTTCTTGCTATTTCGTTCTATACACCAAATCAGACGTTCGGTGCGAAACGACGAGAATTAAGATAGAAAAGATTTTATTTACGATCGACATGTAAATCTCCCTATTACTCCAAAAAGTTACATGCCAATTCTATTACCATAATTAAACGTTTAGAAGTCTGAACACGTAAAGTTTCTTGATCCGATCGGCAACGGACCATAGATCCGATCATATAATGCACATCATAAATCATTTAGTACATTAAAGCATGTTACACAGTTTCCTAAATAAGCTATAGATTTTGTCTATTCAGGTGTATTCCCTAAATATATTATACACACTCCTCACGATCATCACTTAGCATTCTAAGTTTAAGTCTAGAAATAAATCCATATTCCTAGTTCGCTTAAACTAATGCTCTGATACCAACTATGACATCCCCATTTTCATGGTAAAAAAAAGACCGATTTTGTTTATGCTTTATAAAAATCAGAGTACCTATTTTAATAAAAATGTTGCGGAATTTGTTCCCAATAAAACATGATAAATACGTTATGAAAGCATTTCCGAAGAAAAGTATTTTTATTCATTTTAAAACATTTGGGATGTCATCGTCTATACATTAACATAAGCATAAACAAAAATTACATTCATTATCACTAGTGATTTATATCTCCTTAATCTCTCAGTATAATGCGACTTCAAATCAACACCTGCGATATAAATAAACTAAGTGGGTCAGATTGGGAAACTTGGTGATTACATAGGGTGTTCAACCCACAATAATATAATTATTATGTTAAACATCAAGCAATCAACCTAATTACCCATCCCTATTATCTTCTTTAATCTTAAGGACCTACCCTAAGATTCAGCTATTCCTCATTCGTTCATTCCTAAGGAGTATCCTAAGGAAACAACACTAAGTCGGTGTAGTCACCAGGGTTTATCTGATTTACTGACAGTATCGTTTTCGAGAGTCCAGTCGCAATACCTTTCAATGAGTTTTTAGAGTACACCGGGTGAACACATCGTTCACAACACCTACAGGTTACGAGCCTGCTAGTGTTCCACTAGACTGTCCAGAATAGTCTGTGGTTGTCATCTATACTCTGGTAGATAACGGGGCCATCGCTTGGGTCATCGTTTGGCTCATCGCTTTGGCTCATCGTTTTGGCTCATCGCTTAGTTCGTCGCTTTGCACCATATTTTATCACTCATATATCATCGCTCATCATCCATCTCATCTTTCATCTCTCATCATTTATCTCACCTCTAATCTACTCATGTTTTACCCAACACATTTTGTAGATATAAAATACATATACAGTTTAGATCATTTAAGAACATGTATAAAATGTTTTATCCAACATAGACAGCAAGTATTCAGACAGTATATACACATAGCATGTAATTTATATAAAACACTTCATATCTATGTGTAAGATGAAAGTAACTATGCACTCACCTGATAAGGTGATGACTCTGTACTCGGACAGCGCTTCGTTTACTCAAATCAATTTTTCTTTCGATAAAACCTAGTATCATTACCCCTAGAGTTTAGTCTAACGCTCACCGAGACTAATTAATAGTCTTGCTATTATTAATATTATATAAGCATTAAAACAATACTCTTCACCCACTATGTACAGACAGGGGCCATACATGGAACACCAGAGGGCTGGATCATTTTGGCATTTAACACTTCTGAAATCTAGCAACCCAAGTGGCCCTCCAAACCAGATTCCCCGTACCGTGAGTGGTTAAAAAGATATTATAACGAAACTTATATAACTCATAATAATATCCCAAATATTAATTATAATGTCCTAATAACATTATTATATTAAACATCAGCTATACTAAAGATAGAGTAGGCATATCTCACTTATAGTCGGTTTTTCTCGAAAATCGGGCTCCACCGGAGTAGAGTTTCTGAGTCAAAAGGCTCTTTTCTTGGGGCTTTAGGAGCCTTGGGGCTTCCTTCGGGTGCTAGGGGTTTACCTAGGCTAAGGGGGGGGGGGGGTTGGGGGCTAGAGAGAGAGTTTGGAGAGAGAGAGAGAGAGAGAGAGAGAGAGAGAGAAGAGGTTGGAATGGTGTGAAGAATTAGGGAACCCAAAACCTCTATTTATAGGCTGGAAATAGCTCTACTCGTCGAGTAGGAGGACCTACTCGTTTTGTCCATGCCACATGTCACCTTCTGGTGGCTTGCCTTGGGGAGAAAGCCTTGGCCCATATTCAGCTACGTCACCCGATTTCGCACAACACCCTGCCGACTTCTAAACCCCGTAACATACACATACGAGCTCCGTTTTCGAGGTTCTTTATATACACGCGTAGTTAAAAACAAGATCTACAACTTTCATTTAGACTTTGTTGGCTAATTCTAAACCGATCTTAAATTTAACAGTATGAGGAGATTATATTGTTAAATGTTCGCGTAAAATTCATAACTTCTACATACGGACTCCGTTTTAGTCTGTCTTTTTATCGTTGAGTTACTATTAATGAAATCTCCAACTCTCATTTAGGTCGTGTAGGCCAAAAATCACTCGAACCATAATTAGAGTTTCGGGCTGTGCACTGTTATGTCAAATCTTACAAAATTCATAACTTCCTCATACGAAGTCAGATTTGAGCGTTCTTTTTTTTTTTTTTGTATGTTCTCAGTTTAATGTATACTACAACTTTTTTTAGACCACTAAGGCTAAAAAGTTCTCAATCGTAAATTCACTATTTATGTCTCCCATTGCCGTGCCGGTTTTGCCGTAAAATTTCAAGGGGCCATTATAAGTTGGATTTCGGTGTTCTTTATATGTATGGAAACCTTGAGACATATTCTACAACTTGGTTAATATTATTTATTCTAGATAATCTTTTGTCAAAAAGTCAATTTCGGCCCCTATTATCTCTAAATTGACTAGCTCGGATCTACGGGCGTTACAATTACCTCCCCCTTAGAATGATTACGTCCCGGAATCATCAACAAAACAGGATTGTATAATGATTCCATACGTTATCTATTCGTCCTAGGTAATAACCGTAACTTCTATGTTGCTTCGAACGAGTATATAAATCTTAGACTCCTTGACTGGAGGCAGTTCTTGATCTTGCACTTGCTCCCTATCTCACGTTAGACTCCAAATTATGATCTTCAAGTCACAATCTTGATCCTTGCCGTAGAATCCTTCTTCTTCTTCTTAACAACATAAGATAAGCTGTTTGATTTCCATAATAAACTGATGGATCATGTTCCAATGACCTCTCATTGTGTGTCGTAACGCTTAGACTCAGGTCTCTTAAAGTCAAATTTTGGAGTGGAATATACTTGCCTTCATGTTCTAATGTGATATAATCACATCTTAAAAGGTATCATTCCTAGCTACAAGCAACTATCGCGATACCTCTACTGATCGCTTTCATTGTCTTTCACTTCAAGCTTCTAGCTTAAGTCAGATGCTACATCGGACTTGGTTCTCTGAACCATTTAACATACTCGTCTTAGTCGAACTCAATTTGATATAACCACTAGGGTCGGAATAACAACAATCTTCGTAGTCATTACCGAAACGATGGTAACGACATATTCGAATAAAACTAAATCAATTACTAGCTTCTTAGTAGCCTTGTGACTTTCCCTAATCCAAGTGCGAGTCCTGTGCTTTCGGTAGTATAGGCCTCTACTACCAATCACACCTACTCATACTCGTCCCAAGTACTGTCAAGCAGTTTTCCAAGTCACCATACAAGAAAATCACATAACAACTTAACACATCAGATAGCAAAACAAAGGTTTTATATTATTCATTGAAATGATTACATAGGTGTTCAAGTTCACCCTATAATATACCTCTAACAGGCTACATCATACGATACTATCCGCATGGCTACTTCATAACTTGATCTTCGGATATGGAGTCCTCCTCCTTGATTCCTCACGTTGTTATCTGCTTCGTCGATGATCATGTGAAATGCCCTTGGCTTTGGCGGTGCATTTGTCCTTGCTTTTTCGTTTTTCTTTGGGCAGACTCTAGAAATATGAAACATACCTTCTTATTGAATGTGCACTCATTGGCGTAATGGCCAGACTTTCCACACTTGAAACATATCACATATTCGCCACATTTTCCTAAGTGTTTCTTCTCACACTTTTCGCACCATCTTGCTTCGCCTCTTCCTCCTCCTCCAAACTTCGAGAATTTACTCTCCTTGTTGGGCCTTGAAGATCCTTCAAACTTCCTCTTTTCTCCCGCCTTATCTGTAACGCCCGGGTTTCAGGGCTAAGCATTTTTGACAATGTAATAGTCTAGGTCAACTATTGTAACTCATTTTGAAATAATAAAGATGAAATATTTGAGTATTATGTGAATTATATGTATTTATGTGCTTATTATTTAATGATAAATGTATAAATAATAAGGAATAAAAATAAGTGTCAAAATTAAAGTTTGAGATAATTCTGATATCTTTACATAAAGTTTTAGTGGTCGAAACAAAGATTCCGGGGATATAAAGAATGCCAAAATCCGAGTTATAACGAAGAAGTTATGGCTCGACGAAGTTTTACAGCAAAACCAGCACGGCACTGGGAGACGTAAATAGTGAATTTACGATGGAGGACTTTTTAGCTTTAGTGACCTAAACGAAAGTCGTAGAATATGTTAAACCGAGAAAATCCATAAAAAGAACGCCCAAATCTTACTTCGTATGAAGAAGTTATGATTTTTTCTAAGATTCGGCTTAGTAGTGCACGACCCGAAACTTGAATTTTAGTTCGAGCGGTTTTTGGCTTACGCGACCTAAATGAGAGTTGAAGATCTCATTAATAGGAACTCAACGGTAAAAATATAGAAGAAAACGGAGTTCGTATGAAGGAGTTACGAATTCTTCGCGGTCATTTAACAGTCTAAATGCCTCCTACTGTTAAATTTGAGATCGGTCGAGAATTAACCAACGGAGTCTAAATGAAATTTGTATATCTTGTTTTTACCTTTGCATGGAAAAAACGAACGTAAAAAACGGAGCTCGTATGCGAAAGTTACGGGGTTTAGAAGTCGGCAGGGTGCTGCTGCAAAAGGGGTGACATGGCTGAATATGGGCCAAGGCTTTCTCCCCAAGGAAAGCCATTAGGTGATGACACGTGGCACTGACTCGGCGAGTCAGTGAACCGACTCGGCGAGTCCGTCAGGATTTCACCCTATAAATAGAAGTGTCGGGTTCTCTCATTTCTCACACCTTTCCCCACTTCTTTCTCTCTCTATACTCTCTCTCTCTCTCTCTAGCCTATCCTAACCCCCCTAAGGTCTAGGTAAACCCCCTAGCACCCAAAGGAAGCTCCGAGGCTCCCGAAGTCCCGAGAAAAGAGCCTTTCGGCTTGGGAACGCTGCTCCAATGAAGCCCGGTTTTGCGAAAAACCCGCTATAAGTGAGCTGTACCTAACCTATCTTTAGTATAGCTTATGTTACAATATAGTAATGTTATTAGGACCTTATAATAAGTACTTGGGCTATTATTATGGGTTATATAAGTATCGTTTAACGCTTATATAATAGTAATAATAGCTAGACTATTAATTAGTCGCGGTGAATATTAGACTAAACCCTAGTGGCAATGATACTAGGTTTTGCCGATGGAAAAGTGTGTTAAGAGTAACGAAGTGCTGTCCAAGCGCTGAGTCACCACCTACTCAGGTGAGTGCATAGTTACTTTCAGCTTACACATAGATATGAAGTATTTTACATAAATTACGTGCTATGTGTGCATATTATCTGAATACTTGCTATCTATGCTGGATGAACATTGTTATACATGTTTTCAATGATTTGAACTGTATATGTATTTTATATCTACAAAAATGTTGGGGTAAAACATGGGTAGATGTAATAGGTGATGTGTGATAAAAATGATGAGAGGCCTCGATGTTGATGTTGTTGATTCTGTCATCTAGCAGAGTATGGATGACGACCACAGACTATTCTAGACAGTCCCGTGGGACACTAGCAGGCTCGCAACCTGTAGGTGTTTGTGAACGATGTGTTCACCGGTGTACTCCATCCCCCACATGGTTGCCTTTCGGACATTTATTGCTAAGGAATCCCCTTAGCAGTAGTGTCCGTCTCGATGATGATCCTTAGGCTAGGTCCCTTATGATAGGTGTTTAGGGACGTAAAGTGAGGATAACGGGAACGGGTAATCGGGTTATCGTTTATTGATGAAAATGATTAACTTATTTATTGTGGGTTGAAAACCCTATGTGCTCACCAGGCTCCCAAGCCTGACCCACTCAGTTTTATGTATTACAGGTAGTGGTGCTTGAGCATAGATATGATGTTTGGACGAGGGATTACGGATATAGGTCTGTAGATATGAAATAATGTAGTAAGGCTTATATTGTACTATTTATGCTTTTGATCTGTATGAACATGACATCCCAAGTCTTTTAATGAAATACATTTCTATGGAAATGCTTTTGATAAATCTTTATCATATTTTGTTTTGGGACAAATTCCGCAACACTTTTATTTAAAATGTTACTCTGATTTTCAAACAAAGCATAAACAAAATCGGTCTTTTCTGGCCGTGATTTTGTGGATGTCACATTATCTTTTTCTAGACCCTTTTCTCTTACCTGGGTCTCTATATTCTTAGTTACTCTAACGGTTGTTTTCAAAGTAGTTGCCATTTTGACCGTTGGGCCAAAGTCTGCGGGCAGTCCGTAAGCGAACCTATCTATCTTGGAGAGTTCAGTAGGCACCAAGTAGGTAAATAACTTCATCTTCTCAGTGAATGCGGTGGCATACTCATCAACACTCATCTTCCCTTTCTTCAAGCTCTGAAACTCGTTGTTTAGGTCTATCAGATCTATCTCTGAGCAGTACTGCATTTTTAACTGCTCCGAGAATGCTTCCTAAGACATTTGTATGGCTTCTCCTCGTGGCATTGTATCTACCAGCAACTTCCACCAACTTAACACTCCAGTCTTTAGTTGTCTAACTGCAAAGTCGGTCTTTTGCTTGTCGCTGCAGTCGCAACTCTCAAATATCATCTCCATCTCGGAGATCTAGTCCATAATCTCCACTGGTTTTGGGCTTCCAGAGAGACTCAGTGGTTTTGCACCCAAGAAATTCTTATACATCCGCACATCCTTGTCATTTCCCTTCTCTGGGCCATTCCTCTTTGCCCCTTGGATTCCAACTTGACTCACAGTGTGACTATAATTTCCTTCCTATGATTGTTCAGCGATCAACTCAGGTTGCACAATGGGCACCGTAGGTTCATCCCTATTTTCATGCAACATCTGCCTCATCTCTTCTCTTTGCTCAGCCAGCATAGCCCGAATCATGGCTTATACTCCAGACATTGTGATTGGCTAAGGAGTGTGTAACATCCGGATTCCCAGGTATAATATTTTATTCCTTTATTTTTGGAAGTTGTGAGAGGACTCGGCGAGTTGGTGTTTAAACTCGCCGAGTATGGTCGCGGATTCGTATCCGGGTTCACAGCCGGACTTGGTGAGTCCATGAGTGGACTCGGCGAGTCCACGCTGTTTAATGAAACCCTAATTTCCTGGGTTTGGGACCAATTTAAAGGCCCTTAGGGCCGTCATTTGCGGCTACCAAACCCCAGAGAGTAACCCTAAGAGATCTAGAGCGTTTGTGAGGAAGGAGAGGCCATTTGTGATCATTTTGTTGGTGAAATTGCAAGAAGGAGGAAACAAAGCCAAGAGGAGGCTGAAGGAGGTGTGATTTTGGTGATTTCAGAGCTCATAGACTTCATCTTGAGGTATTTTTCGGACCCTCTTCAGTTGTGGTGTTGATTTCCTAGAGTTAGGGTTTTCTAACCCCTTTAGAGGATAGATTGTGGAGCAATTGGTCCCTTCTCGAGTTCATGCTTTGGATCTGGACTCAAAGGAGTCCAGAGAGCTTAACCCTTGGGGCTTTTTGGAGTTATTTTGGGAGTCATGAACTTAGGACGTTATTTTGGGACTAATTCACCAAGTAAGACCATCTAGATGCTATTTGAGTGTCAAGGTCTGAACTTTACATGATTATCATGCTTGGGAAGGTCAGATCTATGGATTAAAGGAACATATATGAACTCAGGTGGTCTATAGAGTTTGTGCATGGCATGAACTCGCCGAGTCCGAAGATCAGACTCGGCGAGTAGGATGAGGGTTTCCCGTAAATCACTCAGTGAGTAGACCTGCCAAGTTGGGGAAATAATTCGGTGAGTCAGGGAGAGCTAGGGGTCTGGACTTCGAAGCGGAACTCACCGAGTTGTTCTTGAGACTCGGCGAGTTGAGTCGGGGTGGCCCCGCGATTCATGCCAGGTGTGACTCGTCGAGTAAGGGGAAGGATTTGACGTGCCAAGAGGGACTGAGGGAGTCAGTAGACACGTGTAGACTCGCCAAGTCGCCCAAGTGCACTCGACGAGTCGGGTCAAAGTTTGACCGTTGACTTATGGTTGACTTTTAGGGTCTGGTCAACTGTGAGGCCTTTAAGCCAAGAGAGGGGTAAAATGGTCTTTCACCCTTCTGAGGGTGTTAAGAAAGGATTGACTATAGGTATATTTATGAGAATATTTACTTTATGTGACTAGGCGGAGGCTAGATCACATTTCTACCGAGTCAGAGACTTACCGGGACACCTGAGGTGAGTCTTCTCACTATACATTACCTAGAGTGGTATCTATGTGCAGACCGGAGGGTCTTATGTGTTACGTATGAGAATATGTGCTATGTGATATATGTATGTTGTATGATGTTATAGACCAGACCGGAGGGTCCAACGATCTATGACCGGACCAGAGGGTCCAACGAGTTACGGGACTAGAGTGTCCTGCTGAGACACGTCGACCGGAGGGTCGTATTATAGCCTCGAGTGGCGTATGTGTTGTATGCGGTATTTTGAGGAACTCACTAAGCATTTATGCTTACAGTTGTTGTGTTTTGTGTTTCAGGTAGTAGCGAGGGTCGTGGAAAGGCGCTGGCGTGATTCATACACACTAGAGAGAGAGAGAGAGAGAGAGACAGAGAGAGTTGATTTTTATGATCTTGGGATATGTTATGTTTCAAAAACTACTGTTGGAAATATTTGAGAATATTTTTATATGAACTTGGTTGAGGAAAAATGAAAAATTTGTTTTGAAATTTACGTTGTTACAGGTTGGTATCAAAGCCTTGGTTTGAGGGATTCGGATGCATCTTCGGGCGTATCTGAACTCAAACTGAGGATTTGAGTAAAATTTTTGAAACAAAAGTAAAAAGAGTTTTGAGACAAACAAAGCAGATCCGTGTGTACGTTCAGCCAACGCCCGAACGGTGAATCCCCAAAAGTACCCTTACATTATGTGTTATGAGATATGCTATGTTATTTTATGCATGCTAGAGTAGGCTAGGTATTCATATTCGGACTAGAGTGGCCTGATTTGTGATGCCTTAGCCTAGGAGATTTCTGCTGCTGAGTTGCTTTGAGAGCGAGTAGATAGCAATTAGGAGCTCATGAGAGGTCTATTGGAGGGTAGCCAATGCATAATGAGAGTAGAGTACTTGTGATCCAGGATCCAAGGAGGAGGACTTAGGGTGAATGCTGATGCGGTGTGGTCAGTAGTATAGGGCCCGTACTACTAAAGACACCAGATCAGTAGGCATTCCAAGTAAGAATCCTTTGGACAATGGAGGATGAGTAGGGTTGAGTCATTGAGTATGAGTATGCGCGATCGAGTCTCTGATATTTATTGTTGTATTTCAGAAACACCATGGTTGGGACTCGACACACACCTGAGAGCAGTGGTTTCAGCGACGACGAGATCCATCGATTGATTCATGAGGAGGTGGCTGCTGCCATCTAGGCTGAGATTCCTGAGATGTTTGGGGACATCAAGACCACATTGATTGAGACCTTTGATGAGCGGTATGCAGCACTGACTGAGGCTGCGGCAGCTGCAGCTACGGCTGCTGTTGCTGCTGCCAAACCTCAGCGAGGTGACTCATTGTTGTTTCGGGAGTTCAGCAACACGAAGCCACCAGATTTCGATGGGACGCAGGACCCAATTGCTGCGATGAGATAGATCTCTGACATCTAGCGATGTTTCTATATGTGTTCTTGTCTAGAGCACTTGAGGGTACGGTTCGCTCTGAACCAGCTCCGCTTGGGAGCGAAGGATTGGTGGAAGTTCGTGATGGCGAACTTCACTTTGACAGAGATTTCTTAGGTGACCTGGGAGAGGTTCACCTCTATGTTCAGAGACGAGTATGTTCCCCCGGTGGAGAGGGAACGATTGATTCAGGAGTTCTTGACCCTCAATCAGGGTATCGATTCTATGGCAGTGATTACCAGGAAGTTTCATGAGAGGGCGATGTTTTGCCCTGAGCAGGTGTCTTCTGAGCAGGCTCGTATGAGCCGTTATCTGAGTGTTCTGAGGAGAGATATTCGGGAGTTCGTGGCGAACTTAACTTACCGGACATTTGTTGAGCTCCAGGGCTCCAGGAAAATGCCCGGAAGAGGGAGATTGAGTTGGAGACTCAGGCTAGAGAGGAGGCCGAGTCACAGAGGGTGGATCGGTGACCGGCTCAGTCTCAGCCGGCAGCCAAGCGGCCTAGACCCGCTGATTCAAGATCTGGAGGCGAGAAGGGCTGCACTTGTGGGAAGTGCGGCAAGAGTCACGAGGGGTCATGCAGGGCTGCAGTATTCTACAAGTGCGAGAAGGAGGGGTCGTGCAGGGCTGCAGTATTCTACAAGTGAAGGCCGAGGCACTGAAGGCTCGTGGGAGGGCTTTCCAGTTGACTGCGGAGGAGGTCCGTGCGGCGCCCGATGTTGTGCCTGGTATGTATCCTATATACATCTTTTATTTGAGTTGAGTTATTATGTTTATACGATGATGTGCGTAGGTACTTTTCTTTTGAGTTCTGTGCCTGCTTTGGTATTATTTCACTCGGGTGCGAGTCGGTCGTTTGTTTCCGTAGCATTTAGTCAGCACATTAGTATCCGTCGAGAGGCATTGGATCGGCCTCTGCGAGTTTCCATAGCCGAGGAGCGAGCAATGTATGCTTCAGATGTGATTTGAGGATGTGTCCATGAGATCTTCGGTGTGGAGTTTCCGATAGATCTAGTTCCGATTGCGATGGGGGATGTATGTGTTATAGTGGGTATGTATTGGTTGAGCCGATATGGAGCTATGATAGACTGCGAGCGTTAGTTGGTGATGATTCGAAACCCTAGTGGGGGAGTACTTACAGTGTTCGGTGATGGAACCCGATGTGGGTCGGCGTTTTGTTCAGCCGCCAGGGCGAGGCAGAGTTTGCAGCAAGGCTGCAATGGATTCGTAGCCTATGTGACAGACACACGAGTGGCCGTTGGGAGGCCAAGTTCGATTGATGAGGTTCCAATAGTGTGCAAGTTTCCGAATGTTTTTCCTGAGGAACTACCGGGTGTGCCTCCCGAGAGGCAAGTGGAGTTCCGTATCGATTTGGTTCCGGGAGCAGCTCCTATCGCCAAGACACCTTATCGCCTCGCGCCGCCAGAGATGCAGGAGTTATCCTCGCAGCTTCAGGAGCTGTTGGGGAAGGGGTTTATTCAGCCGAGTAGATCACCTTGGGGAGCGCCAATCCTTTTTGTCAAGAAGAAGGATGGTTCACATCGGATGTGCATTGACTATCGGGAGTTGACCAAGCTAACGGTTAAGAACCGTTATCCGTTGCCGAGGATTGATGATTTGTTCGATCAGTTGCAGGGAGCGTCTTGGTTTTCCAAGATAGACTTGAGGTCGGGTTATCATCAGATGAGGGTTCGGGATGAAGATATCCAGAAGACAACATTTAGAACTCATTATGGGCATTACGAGTTCGTGGTGATACCTTTTGGGCTCACCAATGCACCAGCTGCGTTCATGGATCTCATGAACAGGGTGTGCAGGCTGATGCTGGATCGGTCGGTGATCGTATTCATCGATGATATTTTGGTGTATTCGCGGTCTAGAGAACAACACAAGCAGCATTTGAAGGAGATCCTTGGAGTTCTGAGATCGGAGAGGCTTTATGCTAAGTTCTCCAAATGTGAGTTCTGGTTACGAGAGGTTCAGTTTTTGGGGCATCTCGTCAACCAGAATGGGATATTGGTCGATCCAGCCAAGATTGAGGCGGTCATGAGATGGGAGGTGCCGAGATCACCCACCGATATCAGGAGCTTTCTGGGTTTGGTCGGCTATTATCGGAGATTTATTAAGGATTTCTCCAAGATCACCGTGCCACTCACCAGGTTGACCCGAAAGGGTGCTGCATTTTCTTGGGGAGCGGATCAGTAGACCTCGTTCGAGACGCTTTGCCGGAAATTATGCGAAGCCCCAGTGTTAGCCCTCCCGGAAGGGATGGAGGATTTTGTGGTATATTGTGATGCATCGATATCTGGATTGGGAGCGGTGCTTATGTAGAGGGGGCATCTGATAGCATATGCATCGAGGCATCTTAAGCCTCATGAGTTGAGGTATTCCACTCATGATCTGGAATTGGGGGCGGTAGTGTTCGCCCTCAAGATTTGGCGACATTATTTGTATGGGGTTCGGTGTACGATATACACGGACCACAACAGTTTGAAGTATTTGATGGATCAGCCCAACTTGAATATGCGCCAGAGGAGGTGGTTGGATGTGGTCAAGGATTATGATTATGCGATCCTGTACCACCCGGGCAAGGCTAATGTTGTAGCCGATGAACTAAGCCATAGGGCGGAGGGCGCCCCGATGCGAGATGTTTGTTTGAGATTGACAGTGATGACCCCGGTGTTGGATGCTATTCGTGGGGCCCAGGCTGGGGCCGTGAGGCCAGAAATCTAGAAGAGAGAGTGAGATGTCGGGCTGGTATCAGAATTCGTTACCGATAGTCGGGGGCTTATGACATTTCAGGGTTGGATATGGGTACCGTCGGTGGGCGGAACACGTACTATTTTGATGGAAGAGGATCATCGATCGAAATTCTCGATCCATCCCAGGGCCACTAATATGTATTTGGACCTAAAAAGGGAGTATTAGTGGCCCTGTATGAAGAGGGATGTCGCATGGTTTGTAGAGAGATGCTTGACCTGCCGTAGGGTTAAGGCCGAGCACCAGCGTCCACATGGTAAGCTGCAGCCGTTGGAGATTCCCGAGTGGAAATGGGAACATATTACCATGGAATTCATCACCAAATTGCCAAGGACTGCGAGAGGTGTCAATGCAATTTGGGTGATTGTGGACAGGTTGACGAAGAGCGTTCACTTGCTTGCTATCAGTGAGAGCTCTTCCGCGGAGAGGGTGGCAGAGATGTACGTGAGAGAGGTGGTATCACGGCATGGAGTGTCGATCTTGATTGTCTTAGATCGAGATGTACATTTCACTTCCAGATTTTGGAAGAAGTTTCACGAGGAGTTGGGTACAAGACTACATTTTAGTACCGCATACCACCCACAGACTGACGACCAGAGTGAACGGATGATTCAGACGCTCGAGGACATGCTCCGAGCATGTGTGTTGGATTTCGGCAGGAGTGGGGACACGTATTTGCCCTTGGCAGAGTTTTCCTACAACAACAGTTATCATTCGAGCATTGGTATGCCACCCTTTGAGCTTGTGACAATAGTCAAATTCGGGTCAAGTCTAAGCCGAACAAAGTCAACGAGTCAAACCGGTCAACTCAATTAAACCTTGTATATTAGGGTTTGTATTATGTAATTTCTGTATAACTCACTATCTTAATGAGAAAACATCACCTGGAAAAATTGTGTGTTTAGTTTTTCTTAACCTTAGTATTAAACAATGAACAAGAATAATAAAACAACGTTGGATACTCATCAGGAGTATGTAAAATCCTAAAACATGGCTTAACGGGGTTCACGGACCTTGCGTTGAGGAGCCAAACACTCACTAATGTCACACATGAAACCACTCTCAGTCGTTTTCACTCTATCTCTCTCTATTGTCCAAATCTCCCCAAGAATGTCAAATCTCTCCTAAATCACTCTAAGTATGTGAAATCTCTCCCAAATATCTCTTTGTATGAGAAATCTTTCCAAGAATGTCAAATCACTCCCAAATCTCTCTAAGTATGTGAAATCTCTCCCAAATATCTCTTTGTATGAGAAATCTCTCCAACAATGTCAAATCTCTCCCAAATCTCTCTATGTATGTGAAATCTCTCTCAAATCTCTCTCGAAATCTCTCTCAACTTTCTATAATCACTCGGGGCATCCCGACCCTTGAATTTGGCGAAAACAGCCCAAAAACGGACTTAAGGAGCCGAAACCCCTCTTAGGACCCGAAACCCCTCTTAGGACCCGAAAGTCCTCTTAGGAACCGAACACTTCTGAGCCGAAGGCTGCTGAACCGAACTTCACTAAAAGAACCGAACCCGAAGGCTCCTGGAACCGAACCTCGCACCCACCCGAACCCGAACCTTCGGTACATTTCGGGTCTGATCACCTTCGCTTCTGAGACCGAGCCTTCGCCTTTGCTTCACGCCTAGCATCATTATGGACCGAACCTCGGCCTAGGGACCGAACCTCGGCCTAGGACCGAGAGGTCTCGCTGGAAGTCCCTTTTCTCCCGGTTTTCGACTAATTTTGCGTTTTAGGCCCGTTTTTAATTGTTTTAAGACGGGATTTTCACCCAAAACTTTATTTTAACATATAAGATCCCTTAAGTAATGAATTATCACGTTTTGAGGATAAAACCTTATCCAAAAGAGAGTAGGTGAAGTACAAAGGTAGAGTGTTGACTTTACTTTATTTTATGACACAAGCAACCCCATACCCACTACATACTTAACCCACACTCCTCCCCACCATACCTTTGCACTTCCTTGTACTTTTTACCCCTCTCACAAGCCATCCCCACGTTTTTAGGGCTGGTCACTCAACCTCTCTCCTTATTTTCTTTAAATTACTCTCATTTCACCAAAGATCCAACTCCAACTTTTCCCTCAATCTTTTCTCTCTAATTCGAGATCCCAAGGCTGATCATCAAGTGTTCTTCCACTCTTGGTAAGTATAATTCATCCTCCTTGTGATTATTACTCTTCATTCTACCCAAATCATTGATTTCTTACACAAACATCATCACATTCTCTTGTTAGATCTTCGAACCTTCAAGTGATTCTTCAAGTGTTCTTGAGTTGAACACTTATTTTCTCCATCATCCATCTACTGAAATCACTCAAGGTGAGTTCATACCCCTCCATTACCATGTTTTCTTAAGTTTTAAGGGGGAGAATACAAGTTAAAACACCATGAACATAACTAAACTTATCTAACAGCTTTCATCAGAAAAGTTGGACTCCATTCACGGACTGTTTTGGATAACTTAGACATTTTTGTTTTCACAACTATTTTAGGTGCATGTAGTTCAGGTTCTTAGATTTAAAATGACTACTTGCACATCTCCATATGATTTTTCTACAATTTATGGTGATTTTTACAAAATTGTCTATCATTTCAAACATCAATCCGGACCAGTCTGTGAATATGGACTTGTTCACACAAGTTAGAGGTCACTAAAAATTATGGAAACATTTATGAACAAACTAGACTCATTTTCCAAACTCTCAGACGTTACAGAACTTGATTTGTACATTTTATGATTTTTCTAAAAATTTTCTAATAACAGTTACAGAAAATGTTATAATCAGAAAAGCTAGCAATTTCATTTCACCTTGTAACATGCTGAGCAAGGTGTATATTATTATGTGTTTATGTGTTATTGCAATATATGACATTCTTGTGTTAGTATCTAGATATACACCAGTTAACAAATGGATTTTTACTAGATAAAGCATAGAATAAACAAAGTGTTATCATTGAAGTACACCCATTACACACAAACATTTTATTAAACTATGTTAAGTATAGTTTACGTACTTTGCTATTACTACCCTTGTTTTGATAAACTATAATAAGTATAGTTAATGATACATTTCCAAATACATACATTTCAGAAAGGCACATTTATACAAAAGGGAAACTTTCATTACGTTAAGTGTAAATTCGTTAATAACTTTGTGAGACATTCGCTTCGCATAAATCATAAGTCCTGTATTGTAACCAGAGTCTCCTGGAGGGAGAGCATGATAGTTGTATATAGATCTATATTGGGGTTGACAAACCCACACCAGAGCTGCTTGCAACAGCTAGACCGGAAGGTCTGTGGTGACAAGTGTCATTTCAGTTCTACGACGCCCGAAGAACGTCGTTTTCAGGCCACCTAGGTCATAGTATGGTTATAATAACTCACAGAAAGTATTAACAAACATAAGAATTTACAAGAATTTCATTAATATCATACGCGTTTATGTTGAAATAAACTCACATTATTTTCTGTAAATAAGGAAGATTACTCATACGTTTCGGTCTTTGGATACAAGACTACAATATTCATTTTAAGGAAAATATCGGATTTTCCTGGAACAACTATACAATTACGAAACAAGCTTTTTTATAATTGGATACAAAAACTTATGAACTCACCAACCATTGTGTTGACACTTTTTCAAACAACTTGTATTCTCAGGAAATCACTAAACAGGAAATCAAGTGGATTTTGAGGATGGGACGTTAAGGCGTCAAACGTTTCATGTTTTTGTCAACATATTGTAATTGATTTTGAAACATGTAATTCATACAATGATGTAACTCTTTCAATTATATATATGTTGGTTGTGTTTACTTTCATCACTATTGCCATTATTGTTATGATACTATACATGAAGTCCTCCCCCC
Source organism: Lactuca sativa (assembly GCF_002870075.4). Classification (NCBI taxonomy): domain Eukaryota; kingdom Viridiplantae; phylum Streptophyta; class Magnoliopsida; order Asterales; family Asteraceae; genus Lactuca; species Lactuca sativa. Next base: position 254,578,915 of record NC_056627.2, read on the forward strand.
CCCCCCCCGGACGTTTCCGCCATCCTTGGTTTGGGGGTGTGACAGATTGGTATCAGAGCACGGTTTATAGTGAATTAAGTATATCAAACAACATAGGATATACAAGCTATAAACACATATGGGACTAAGAGTCTCTGATTTTAAAACATTCTAACGGGTTATACTTTTAGAAAACGAATAGTTCTTGTTTAAAAGTATACCTACATGCATTACATACTCGCGTAGTGTCATAACTAGAAGAACATAAACTAAAAGAAGAGGAGTTGAACGCTACGAGTATGCCTTGGTATGAGTAATCACTTCTGGGAAGGGTATAGCCTGATCAACTATATTTGTCCAAGAAGTGACTTACTCATATTGGGGGATAGTCGTAGGGGGCAACAAATCTAATAACCTAACTTCATCCTACAAAGAATGCCCTAAGAACCAAATCTAAACATTTAAAATACTATAGGAGTATTTTTATGTTGCTATATCGCAACATTATTATTATTAACCACTATCTGCTTCTTACACCCCTATTCTCGCGCAGACGACATGGCAGGATTCCATTTACCAGGAGACCCATACTTTCCCAACCAGGGAAATGCCGGCTGGATTGAGGAAGAGCCCAAAGAGCTGATTGAAGAGGATCCCGAAGAAGAAGAAGAGGAGGTAGACGAAGAAGAAGAAAAAGAAGAGGAAGACGACGAGGTGGACATGGATGAGGACGAAGGTGAAGAAGAGCCAGAGGAGGTATCTTCAACCCTCCTTACATCGCGAGGGTACCTGCAAACCGCTGGGGGCACCATGGGCCTGAGCCCCGTTGGGCAACCATGATCGAGAGGTGGAGCCGACAACAACGCCAGAGGTCACCCTATGGCGACCAACGAGGTTACTATGACCTCAGCCACGGAGGACCGACTGACAGAGCTCTCCCCGTTATGGTCCAACACATCACGAACTTGGGGAACCAGAGTAGGGAAGTGGCAGACCAGGTTCGAAACCTCAACGCTATTACGGTAGCCACCGATGCACACACTCGGGATTTGGAGAGGGGCTTCTATCCAGTGGACCAACTCATCGAGGACCTTACCGCTGCTCGAGCGGAGGTAAAGGAGTACCGGGAGAGGCACGCAGCTCTCGAGGAGAGAGTGATCGCGGCCGAACGCTGGATTGCGGAGCTTCAGGGAGCCTCGACCTCATCAAAGGGCCACCATGGACCAGATGCTACCTGCCGCGAGTAGTGTTCGCGCTACTCATATTTTATTATAAATCTAGGATTTCGAGTATGCATTGGTGCTACTCTTTATTGCGAATAGGTTGACCTCGCGACTAAGTGATCACACTAGTTAAAGGGGCTTTTGTACTGCCAAAACTTTATCTTTTATTATGATGTAATGTAGACCCTTGTGAGGTCAAATTTCTCAAAACAATATGTACTAACAAATTATCAAGGAATGTGGCATGTATTTTACTTCCTTGGATGCTGACACGAACCAAACACATGACTCTGCTCGGGTCAACACTATTTAATTCATAAGTTTAAATTGCATAAACTTTTCGATGAATTACCTTCTAAATTAATAAACTCGGATAAAATACAATTGAGATGAAACAAGTAAACACTCGACTCGTTATCACCATTGAAGTCTTACCGACAAGTCTTTTCTTTTTATTCTTATGTCAGAACCATGCCACCAAGGAAAAGACCAAGACCTTCCGGAAACTCAGCACCATCCCCTCCGCCACCACCTCCGGAGTTTGATCCTGTGATGTTTCAGGCTGCAGTAACAGTAGCCGTGGCGGCAGCAATGTCGCAAATGGGTACAAATGGTTCCGGCGGTTCCGGATCCGGGAATACTAACTCAAATCAGGGGGACAGCACAGGGCGTACTAAGGAGTGTTCTTACAAAGACTTTACGAATGGCAAACCCGATCCTTTCGACGGAAGTGGGGGCGTCATAGTGTTCATGCAATGGTTCGAAAGGACCGAAGCAGTCTTCGAAATCTGCGCTTGTCCCGAAGCGAGCAAGGTCAAGTATTGCGGCATTCACTTTCACAAGAAAAGCTCTTACTTGGTGGAATGGCCGAGTTAAGTCACTTACTCCTGTAGTGGCTAACTCCATAGTCTGGGAAAACTTAAAAGCGTTGATGTTAAAGGAGTATTGCCCAAGGGGAGAAATACAAAAACTCGAAGAAGAACTCTGGAATATCAAGATGTCGGGGACGGATCTCGAAGCTTATATCGCCCGATTCAATGACCTAGCACTCCTCTGTCCTGCAATGGTCACTCCGGAGGAGAAAAAGGTAGAGCGATACCTATGGGGGCTATCATCCCAGATTCATGATAGTGTACTGGCCTCGAAACCTACTACCTTTGAGAGTGCCAAGGAATTGGCACAACAACTTATCAATCACAGGGCCAGCCATGGTACCGTGATCGCCACCACCGACCAAGCAAAGGGAGGAAACAACAAGAGGAAGTTCTGGAACCATAAAAAGAAACAACCGACACTGGACCCCGCAAAGAAGCAACAGACCGTTGCTGTCCGTGCTACCACTACTGCTACCACTCCAGCACCACCAAAGCAATATGCTGGAAATCTCCCCAAGTGCAACAAGTGCAACTACCACCACAATGGTGCTTGTCGGGAAATGCACTGCAAAAACTGCGACAAGAAAGGGCAGACCGCTCGTTTCTGTAAAGCGCCAGCACGACCGAATAACCAAGTTGCCAATGCGGGGGCAAGCCAAATCTGCTATGGATGTGGTGAAGCATGACACTTCAGGAGAAACTGCCCTAAGGCACAAGCTCCTAATGATGGTGGTGTAGGGAGAGTCCTGACGATGGGACACGGAGAAGCATTCAAGGACCCCTCGGTGGTTTCTGGTACGTTTCTCCTCAATAACACATATGCATGCGTACTATTTGATAGTGGAGCAGAGAGGAGTTTTGTGAGCCATCAATTCAAACAATTACTAAAACAAACCCCTCATTCATTAAAAGATACATACGTAGTAGAAATGGCTAATGGGAAAAAAGAGCACACTAATGATATATACTCAGGGTGTACCCTCACTCTAGACAACCATTCGTTTAAAGTAGACCTGATGCTGGTCACAATAAAATGTTTTGACATAATCAACGGTATGGATTGGTTAAGTTCCCATCGTGCCGACATTCTATGTTACGAAAGGGCCGTTCGCCTTAATCTGCCAAATGACGAAACCCTCTTCATCTATGGCGACAAACCCAGTTCAAATTTGCAAATAATCTCTTGCGACAAAGCCCAAAAGTATCTCCGAAAGGAATACCATGCATTTCTAGCCCACGTAGTAGATACGAAACAAGAGGTGAAGGATATCAACGACATTCCCGAGGTGTGCAACTACCCCGATGTATTCCCCGAAGATCTTCCAGGTGTACCCCTCGCACGACAAGTCGAATTCCGGATCGACTTAATTCCAGGAGCTACCCTCGTCGCCAAAGCTCCATACCGCTTAGAATCGACAGAAATGCAAGAACTTTCCGGCCAGTTAAATGAACTGTTGAGCAAAGGATTCATCAGGCCAAGCTTCTCACCCTGGGGAGCACCGGTCCTGTTTGTAAAGAAGAAGAACGGATCTTTTTGCATGTGCATACACTACCGGGAGCTAAACAAACTCACTATCAAGAACCGATATCCCCTACCCCGAATTGATGACCTCTTCGACAAACTCCAAGGAGCAAGCTACTTTTCAAAAATTGACCTGAGGTCGAGTTATCATCAACTACGAGTTCAAGAAGAGGATATTCCCAAGACTGCGTTCAGAACTCGCTACGAGCACTATGAGTTTGTGGTAATGCCCTTCGGATTAACGAACGCACCAGTGGTATTTATGGACCTGATGAATCGAGTGTGTCGACCCTACTTAGACAAATTCGTGATTGTATTCATCGACGATATTTTAATCTACTCCCAAAGCGAGGAAGAGCACCGTTAACATCTCTGGCTAATCTTGAAACACAGAGGGCTGAGAAGCTTTACGCCAAATTCTCTAAGTGCGAATTCTGGATCAGAGAAGTAAATTTTCTTGGCCATGTGGTCAGCGAAAAGGGGATACACGTGGATCCCTCAAAAATCAAAGCTATCGAAAACTGGTCAGCACCTACAACGCCGACATAAATTCGACAATTTTTAGGGCTCGCCGGCTACTATCGAAGATTCATACAAAACTTCTCCAAGATCGCCAAACCACTCACCACCTTGACTTAGAAAGGTGTGGTATTTAAGTGGGGAGATAAACAAGAAGCCACTTTCCAGACATTAAAACAAGCCCTATGCAGTGCACCAGTTTTGTCTCTTCCAGAAGGAACCGATGACTTCGTGGTATATTGTGATGCCTCAAAACAAGGCCTCGGATGCGTGCTCATGCAGAGAGGGAAAGTCATCGCTTATGCATCAAGGCAACTTAAGACACACAAAGTTAATTACACTACCCATGACCTTGAACTGGGGGCGGTAGTGTTCGCCTTAAAGATCTGGAGGCACTACCTCTACGGCACAAAATGCACCATCTTCACCGATCATAAAAGTCTTCAGCATATCCTCAATCAAAAAGAGCTCAACATGCGGCAACGAAGATGGGTTGAACTGCTAAACGACTACGAGTGCGAAATTCGCTACCACCCGGGCAAGGCCAATGTAGTGGCTGATGCCCTAAGCAGGAAGGAATATTCGAGCCACCGAGTAAGATCCTTAAGAATGACCATCCATTCCCACCTGGCCACGCAAATCAGGGAAGCTCAACTAGAAGCCTTAAAACCAGAGAATGTGGTAGGTGAGGCATTAAAGGGAATGGATAAGAACTTAGAAGTCAAGGATGACGGAACTCGTTATCTCAGTAACCGAATCTGGACACCGAAGTTCGGTGGGATCCGAGACGTGGTCATGAATGAAGCACACAAGACTCGATACTCCATCCATCCAGGGTCAAATAAGATGTATCTAGACCTCAAAAAGTTATACTGGTGGCCGAATATGAAAGCCGAGATTGCTACTTATGTGGGCAAGTGTTTGACTTGCGCCAAGGTCAAGGTGGAATACCAGAAACCCTCAGGACTACTACAACAGCCTGATATACCGGAATGGAAGTGGGAACGGATAACCATGGACTTCATAACCAAGCTGCCTAAGACTTCAGGCGGGTTTGACACTATATGGGTAATCGTAGACAGATTGACCAAGTCTGCGCACTTCCTGCCAATAAAGGAGACCGACAAGATGGAGAAGTTAACCAGGACATACATTAAGGAGATTGTGCGACTGCATGGTGTACCAATATCCATTATCTCCGACCGAAATAGTAGATTCACTTCGCGATTTTGAAAGTCCCTAAAGAAATCCTTGGGAACTAGGCTAGACATGAGGACGGCCTACCATCCACAAACCGACGGGCAAAGCGAGCGCACTATACAAACATTAGAAGACATGTTGAGGGCCTGTGTGATACACTTTGTTAAAGCATGGGATACCCATTTGTCGCTGATTGAATTCTCCTACAATAACAGCTATCACACTAGCATTAAGGTTGCTCCATTCGAAGCTCTCTACGGTCGCAAGTGCAGATCACCCCTGTGTTGGGCCGAAGTGGGGGATACTCAGCTAGCTAGGGGGAAAGTCCCTAATAGCACCCTTACTGGTCCTGAAATCATAAGGGAGACCATATAAAAGATTGTTCAAATTCGGCAAAGAATGAAGGCGTCTCGTGATCGACAAAAGAGTTACGCAGACAAGCGACGCAAACCCTTAGAATTTCAGGTCGAAGATCGGGTATTACTAAAAGTTTCCCCTTGGAAAGGAATGATACGTTTTGGTAAACATGGGAAACTAAACCCGAGGTACATCGGACCGTTCGAGATCCTTGCCAGGATTGGTCCTGTGGCGTACAAACTCTGATTACCTCAAGAACTTAATAGCATACACCCCACATTTCATGTATCCAACTTGAAGATGTGTCTGTCTGACGAGACACTTGTAATACCTCTCGACGAGATCGAAGTTATCGAAAATCTCCACTTCGTGGAAGAATCGGTTAAGATTATGGATCGGGAGGTCAAAACAACGAAACAAAGTCGTATTCCCATCGTGAAGGTCCGATGGAACGCTAAACGAGGACCTGAGTTCACCTGGGAACGCGAAGACCAACTGAAACAAAACTGCCTGCATCTTTTCCCAAACTCCTGAAGTCCCAGCCAAAACATAAATTTCAGGACGAAATTCCCTCTAACGGGGGGATGATGTGACAATAGTCAAATTCGGGTCAAGTCTAAGCCGAACAAAGTCAACGAGTCAAACCGGTCAACTCAATTAAACCTTGTATATTAGGTTTTGTATTATGTAATTTCTGTATAACTCACTATCTTAATGAGAAAACATCACCTGGAAAAATTGTGTGTATAATTTTTCTTAAACTTAGTATTAAACAATGAACAAGAATAATAAAACAATGTTTCATACTCATCGGGAGTGTGTATGATCCTAAAACATGGCTTAACGGGGTTCACGGACCTTGCGTTGAGGAGCCAAACACTCACTAATGTCACACATGAAACCACTCTCAGTCGTTTTCACTCTATCTCTCTCTATTGTCCAAATCTCCCCAAGAATGTCAAATCTCTCCCAAATCTCTCTATGTATGTGAAATCTCTCCCAAATATCTCTTTGTATGAGAAATCTCTCCAAGAATGTCAAATCACTCCCAAATCTCTCTAAGTATGTGAAATCTCTCCCAAATATCTCTTTATATGAGAAATCTCTCCAACAATGTCAAATCTCTCCCAAATCGCTCTAAGTATGTGAAATCTCTCTCAAATCTCTCTCAAAATCTCTCTCAACTTTCTATAATCACTCGGGGCATCCCGACCCTTGAATTTGGCGAAAACTGCCCAAAAACGGAAGTCTACGCGAAAAACGGACTTAAGGAGCCGAAACCCCTCTTAGGACCCGAAACCCCTCTTAGGACCTGAAAGTCCTCTTAGGAACCGAACACTTCTGAGCCGAAGGCTGCTGAACTGAACTTCACTCAAAGAACCGAACCCGAAGGCTCCTGGAACCGAACCTCGCACACACCCGAACCCGAACCTTCGGTACATTTCAGGTCTGATCACCTTCGCTTCTGAGACCGAGCCTTCGCCTTCGCTTCGCGCCTAGCATCATTATGGACCGAACCTCAGCCTAGGACCGAGAGGTCTCGTTGGAAGTCCCTTTTCTCCCGGTTTTCGACTTATTTTGCGTTTTAGGCCCGTTTTTAATTGTTTTAAGACCGGATTTTCACCCAAAACTTTATTTTAACATATAAGACCCCTTAAGTAATGAATTATCACGTTTTGAGGATAAAACCTTATCCAAAAGAGAGTAGGTGAAGTACAAAGGTAGAGTGTTGACTTTACTTTATTTTATGACACAAGCAACCCCATACCCACTACATACTTAACCCACACTCCTCCCCACCATACCTTGTCACTTCCTTGTACTTTTTACCCCTCTCACAAGCCATCCCCACGTTTTTAGGGCTGGTCACTCAACCTCTCTCCTCATTTTCTTTCAATTACTTTCATTTCACCAAAGATCCAACTCCAACTTTTCCCTCAATCTTTTCTCTCTAATTCGAGATCCCAAGGCTGATCATCAAGTGTTCTTCCACTCTTGGTAAGTATAATTCATCCTCCTTGTGATTATTACTCTTCATTCTACCCAAATCATTGATTTCTTACACAAACATCATCACATTCTCTTGTTAGATCTTCGAACCTTCAAGTGATTCTTCAAGTGTTCTTGAGTTGAACACTTCTTTTCTCCATCATCCATCTACTAAAATCACTCAAGGTGAGTTCATAACCCTCCATTACCATGTTTTCTTAAGTTTTAAGGGGGAGAATACAAGTTAAAACACCATGAACATAACTAAACTTATCTAACAACTTTCATCAGAAAAGTTCGACTCCATTCACGGACTATTTTGGATAACTTAGACATTTTTGTTTTCACAACTGTTTTAGGTGCATGTAGTTCAGGTTCTTAGATTTAAAATGACTACTTGCACATCTCCATATGATTTTTCTACAATTTATGATGATTTTTACAAAATTGTCTATCATTTCAAACATCAATCCGGACCAGTCTGTGAATATGGACTTGTTCACACAAGTTAGAGGTCACTAAAAATTATGGAAAAATTTATGAAAAAACTAGACTCATTTTCCAAATTCTCAGAAGTTGCATAACTTGATTTGGACATTTTATGATTTTTCTACAAATTTTCGAATAACAGTTACAGAAAATGTTATAATCAGAAAAGCTAGCAATTTCATTTCACCTTGTAACATGTTGAGCAAGGTGTATATTATTATGTGTTTTGTGTTATTGCAATATATGACATTCTTGTGTTAGTATCTAGGTATACACCAGTTAACAAATGGATTTTTACTAGATAAAGCATAGAATAAACAAAGTGTTATCATTAAAGTACACCCATTACACACAAACATTTTATTAAACTATGTTAAGTATAGTTTACGTACTTTGTTATTACTACCCTTGTTTTGATAAACTATAATAAGTATAGTTAATGATACATTTCAGAAAGGTACATTTATACAAAAAGGAAACTTTCATTACGTTAAGTGTAAATTCGTTAATAACTTTGTGAGACATTCGCTTTGCATAAATCATAAGTCCTGTATTGTAACCAGAGTCTCCTGGAGGTAGAGCGTGATAGTTGTATATAGATCTATATTGGGCTTGACAAACCCACACCAGAGCTGCTTGCAACAGCTAGACCGGCAGGTCTGTGGTGACAAGTGTCATTTCAGTTCTACGGCGCCCGAAGAACGTTGTTTTCAGGCCACCTAGGACATAGTATGGTTATAATAACTCACAGAAAGTATTAACAAACATAAGAATTTACGAGAATTTCATTAATATCATACGCGTTTATGTTGAAATAAACTCACGTTATTTTTTGTAAATAAGGAAGATTACTCATACGTTTCGGTCTTTGGATACAAGACTACAATATTCATTTTAAGGAAAATATCGGATTTTCCTGGAATAACTATACAATTACGAAACAAGCTTTTTCATAATTGGATACAAAAACTTATGAACTCACCAACCATTGTGTTGACACTTTTTCAAACAACTTGTATTCTCAGGAAATCACTAAACAGGAAATCAAGTGGATTTTGAGGATGGGACGTTAAGGCGTCAAACGTTTCATGTTTTTGTCAACATATTGTAATTGATTTTGAAACATGTAATTCATACAATGATGTAACTCTTTCAATTATATATATGTTCGTTGTGTTTACTTTCATCACTATTGCCATTATTGTTATGATACTATACATGAAGTCCTCCACCCCCGGACGTTTCCGCCATCCATGGTTTGGGGGTGTGACAGAGCTGTTGTATGGGAGGAGGTGTCGGACCCCTATTTGCTGGGGAGAAGTAGGGCAGCGTGTGATGAGTAGCACCGAGATCGTGCTTCAGACGACAGAGCAGATTCAGCAGGTCAGACAGAGGTTATTGTCCGCTCAGAGTCGTCAGAAGAGTTATGCAGACAGACGTCGGTCCGAGCTCAAGTTCCAGGTCGGCGACTTCGTGCTTCTGAAGGTCTCTCCTTGGAAAGGAGTGATTCGATTCAGGAAGAGGGGCAAGTTGGGGCCCCGGTATATTGGTCCTTTCAGGTTGATCGTGAGGGTAGGCAGGGTAGCCTACCATTTGGAGTTACCTGCAAAGTTGGGTCAGATTCATGACACTTTCCACGTGTCGTAGCTGCGAAAGTGTATAGCCGACGAGTCGGCAGTGGTGCCATTAGAAGATATTCAGGTGGATGCGAGCCTGAATTATGTTGAGAGACCGGTGGCGATTAGGGATCAGAAGATCAAGGTTTTGAGGAACAAGGAGGTGCCTCTGGTGCAGGTCCAGTGGCAGCATCGGAAAAGGTCAGAGTTGACTTGGGAGCCGGAGCGTGAGATGCGGGAGCAGCATCCAAAGTTGTTTGCTAAGTAAGACTTCGAGGGCGAAGTCTAATTCTAGTGGGGGAGAATTGTAACATCCGGATTCCCAGGTATAATATTTTATTCCTTTATTTTTGGAAGTTGTGAGAGGACTCGGCGAGTTGGTGTTTAAACTCGCTGAGTATGGTTGCGGATTCGTATCCAGGTTCACAGTCGGACTCGGCGAGTCCACGCTGTTTAATGAAACCCTAATTTCCTGGGTTTGGGACCTATTTAAAGGCCCTTAGGGCCGTCATTTGCGGCTACCAAACCCCAAAGAGAAACCCTAAGAGATCTAGAGCGTTTGTGAGGAAAGAGAGGCCATTTGTGATCATTTTGTTGGTGAAATTGCAAGAAGGAGGAAACAAAGCCAAGAGGAGGCTGAAGGAGGTGTGATTTTGGTGATTTCAGAGCTCATAGACTTCATCTTGAGGTATTTTTCGGACCCTCTTCAATTGTGGTGTTGATTTCCTAGAGTTAGGGTTTTCTAACCCCTTTAGAGGATAGATTGTGGAGCAATTTGTCCCTTCTCAAGTTCATGCTTTGGATCTGAACTCAAAGGAGTCCAGAGACCTTAACCCTTGGGGCTTTTTGGAGTTATTTTGGGAGTCATGAACTTAGGATGTTATTTTGGGACTAATTCACCAAGTAAGACCATCTAGATGCTATTTGAGTGTCAAGGTCTGAACTTTACGTGATTATCATTCTTGGGAAGGTCAGATCTATGGATTAAAGGAACAGATCTGACCTCAGGAGGTCTATGGAGTTTGTGCATGGCATGAACTCGCCGAGTCCGAAGATCAGACTCGGCGAATAGGATGAGGGTTTCCCGTAAATCACTCAGTGAATAGACTTGCCGATTTGGGGAAATAACTCGGTGAGTCAGGGAGAGCTAAGGGTCTGGAGTTCGAAGTGGAACTCGCCGAGTTGTTCTTGAGACTCGGCGAGTTGAGTCGGGGTGGCCCCGCGATTCATGCCAGGTGTGAGTTGTCGAGTAAGGGGAAGGACTCGACGTGCCAAGAGGGATTGAGGGAGTCAGTAGACACGTGTAGACTCGCCAAGTCGCCCAAGTGCACTCGATGAGTCGGGTCAAAGTTTGACCGTTGACTTATGGTTGACTTTTAGGGTTTGGTCAACAGTGAGGCCTTTAAGCCAAGCAAGAGGTAAAATGGTCTTTTACCCTTCTGAGGGTGTTAAGAAAGGTTTGAGTATAGTTATATTTATGAGAATATTTACTTTATGTGATTAGGCAGAGGCTAGATCACATTTCTACCGAGTCAGAGAATTACCGGGACACCTGAGCTGAATCTTCTCACTATACATTACCTAGAGTGGTATCTATATGCAGATCGAAGGGTCTTATGTGTTACGTATAATATTATGCTCTATGTGATATATGTATGTTGTATGATGTTATAGACCGGACCGGAGGGTCCAACGAGCTATGAACGGACCAGAGGGTCCAACGAGCTACGGGACTGGAGTGTCCCGCTGAGACACGTTGACCGGAGGGTCATATTATAGCCTCTAGTGGTGTATGTGTTGTATGCGATATTTTGGGGAACTCACTAAGCATTTATGCTTACAGTTGTTGTGTTATGTGTTTCAGGTACTAACGAGGACAGTGGAAAGGCACCGGCATGATTCATACACACTAGAGAGAGAGAGAGAGTTGATTTTTATGATCTTGGGATATGTTATGTTTCAAAAACTACTGTTTGAAATATTTGAGAGTATTTTTATATGAACTTGGTTGATGAAAAATGAAAAGTTTATTTTGAAATTTACATTGTTACAGAGTGGCTACTACAACAAGTATTTGCTCAATCACTGCTGGTTGAGGCGGTTGATTTCTATTTCCATTCGCGTTTCCACTTTGGGTTCTTTCCATTTTGTTCTATACACCAAATCAGACGTTCGGTGCGAAACGACGAGAATTATGATAGGAAAGATTTTATTTACGATCGACGTGTAAATCTCCCTATTACTCCGAAAAATTACATGCCAGTTCTAATACCGTAATTTGTAACGTCATGATTTTTACCATAATTTTTTTTCTTTTTAAAACATTTATTTTACAGAATATGTTAGCGGAAGACTTAGTTTTTTTATTCAAACTATTTTCGAAACCACAATGTTACTTCAAAAATTCAAACATAATTTCAAACCATTTAAAATGTAAACAATTGTACTTTAAAGTAAATAATAAAAAACGTGTCCAAGAGTGGTATCGTTAATATAAATCTACTACCCATAAGAATCCCTCTCACCAAGGTCAATCTTCTAAACTGTCTGTACCAATCATAAGACACAAAAGAGAAAAGATACAAGTGTCAGCCCCTGCTAAGTGAGTTCACAAAGTTGCATAGAAAACATACAAACCCCAAATGGGTCAATTATTCATTTTACCATGAAGCATAAAATAGATACACAAATACCACTTAGAAAACAACTGTGTATCATAACTATTCAATCATATATTCAACCGCATACATACATATATGTTTAACCACAATTCTACCACATAAGATATATGATCAACCAAATACCACATAAGCAACCGCATAGCATATAAATAATCACATTTCATATTTAAGCAACATTTAATTGTTCAACCTTTTATTAATAACCAACCTTTGTTATATATTCAACCTTTTAATATGCAACCAACCTTTTGTTACATGTTCAACCTTATATTAATAACCAACCTTTGTTATATATTCAACCTTTTAATATGCAAACAACCGTTTGTTACACGTTCAACCTTTTATTATATCTATCCATCTGATTGATAGAAAAGTGTCTCTTAGTGCTACCTAACCCAAGAGAAACACGCCGTTCACTACTTGTGTGCACGGCCAGCCGAATGCTCTAAGTGGCTCATGACTTCCACCTGAAAAACCAACCCCGTGACTCCACTTTCGCTACTCTGACTTTGCAAAGTACAAGTACCCAACGGTGTCGTTCAGGATCGGTACAAACGGTGCCAATTCCACCGATACACCTCCTAATTCCCACGTGATGTTTGCGATGTCCGCGAACGAGGGACCAACATCACTCCAGCCCATGAACACTAAAGCGTTTGCAAACCATGTGTCACGCAGTCATCTAGAAAGACCGGCAACTAATCACCGTTGTGGCTGTAGCTCTTCCTATAGGAAATCTTTCAACCTAGTAGGCACCCTCAATGATCCGGATAAGGTTTTAGGCAAAGATCATGAACTATCCAAACCCTCTATGTATAACCCCGCAATGTCATTTATAAATTAAGCAAGTCATATAATGCATACCATATGAATGTGTATTAAACATGCAATGTATTCATAACCAGCACATCAAAACATAACCATTCATCATATTTCAAGCAACTTAAGCTAGCATGTCATATACATCAAGTACATCAAAGTGTAAGCAACATAGCAATTATGTCATATCATGGCATTAGCAGAAAGAATATATTATCATCACAAATACAATATCATCATCAAGCACAAGTAATGACATGGTCATCGTAAAATGAATCAAATCACCATCTACATATTGTGCGTTTCAATCATGCAACCTTAGTGAGTTAAAACTATGAACTTACCTTTAGCCTTGATGAAATCTTTCTTCTATTCCAAATCTTGAACATACTTGAAGTTCTTAAGGCTCCACCTAAACACCACACATAACATTCAATTAAAAAATTAAGTATATGTTTCAAAAATACAACTTTATTGTAACTTTTATATTAATTTTTATATTTTACCTGCCCGACCCCCGTTCAGTGTTTTAGTTATAAAACCTAATCTACAGCTCCAATTGGAATGTCATCAGACATTCTGGTAACTAGATTCGATTTCCTAGAACTTCATGAGAGAGGAGCATCTTCCAATTCTTCCCGGATTAGAAGCTATATCTCTCGCAAGATGAGGAAAAGTTGTTGTGCATAATTTTAACATTCACCAAAAATCACTATATGATTCAAGACTTTAGGTAAATGATTATAGTTGCTCAATTTTACACACAAGATGATTGAATGGTAGTATTAAGACATCAATTATGTACTTTTATGAGAATATCAAACAGATGACACAAAAACATTGAGAGTAGAATGCCTAAACATATAGACGAATGTTTAGAACGAAGTTCAAAATTTTGACCCGTAACAGCCACCTGTTCAAAGCGATTTTAACACCACCAAGGACTTCAAATTATACAATATTTTTTGTATATTCCTGTATTTTATACTTTTAGATTTTCAAAGAGTACTTTTAAAAGTCCAAACGATTTTTCTACAATTTTATATGAGTTTTACAAAACAGTCTATCCGTACAGCTAATTTCCGACCAGTCAGTGAAACAGACGATTTTCACCTAAGTTGGAGGTAACAAAAGGTCTTGGAAAAATTCATGGACAAACTAGACTCGAATTTCAAACTTTGAGAATTTAGGGATCTTTAATCAGACTTCTAATGATTTTTCTATATTTTTTTGAAAACAGGGACAGATTGGTAATTTTGCTGAATTTTCCAGCTTTGAACTTCAAGGACTTTTTGACCACTTAACCTATTAAGCCACAACCAAAATCAACTATAAAGTTGTAAATCGAATTCTTAATAGTAGCAACATGTCAGGAAGTTAAAATAACAATTTCAACCTCAAGCCATGATTCAAAGTACAATGCTTATATGAGAAAAATAAGGTACTTCGCTAAAAGAGAAAACAGCACTAGGGCTTGAGTTTTCTCCACCATCAAGCCTCACATTAAGACCTTTTAGGGACTGTTTTGAGGACCTTTAGGATGGCTCAAAACAAGGTCTTAGATGAAGGAAATTAATCACACAAATCTGAAAGAATGAAGATAACAAAAACATGAACTTGAACAAGGAAATCATTCAAGGTGTTCATAAGAAATTTTGACAGCAATTAAGCCATCAAAAACACCCTACACCAATGGAATTAAACCATATGAACTTTCAAAGGTTGCTAGGAAGAAGAAGATGGGATTGTAATCATCAATTAGGAAGAGGATTAACAACAACAATCTTCAATTGACGAAGAGTTTGATATATGAACACAAGGAAAAAGTTTAGAAGAGAATTTTTTTTTTTTACCACAATTAGCCAAGAATCGCGGCCCTTCTTCCCTCTAGGATCGATCAAGCAAATCCTTCTCTCTTCTTCCTCCTTGCTCGGCTCGACTTTTCTTCCCCTCCAAGCCGCTCACATTTTTTTCTTTTCTTCTTGGCCTTCAACCGATGACGCACGCAATGAAGGAAGAAGTATTTACATCTTTTGTTTAGATCACTAAGGCTAAAAATTCCTCAATCGTAAATTCACTATTTACGTCTCTAGGTGTCGTGCCAGTTTTGCCGTAAAACTTCGACGGGCCATAACTTCTTCGTTATAACTCGAATTTCGGCGTTCTTTATATGTACGGAATCCTTGAGACATATTTTACAACTTGGTTAAGATTATTTATTCTAAATAATATTTTGTCGAAAAGTCGTTTTGGACCCCTATTATCTCTAAATTAACTAGCCACATCTACGGGCGTTACAAAAATATTATGATCATTAATATTCTTCATATTTAAAGTTTTATAACTATTAAACATTAAAAACAAAAACTGATATTTAGTCTAAAAAATAAAAAATTAAAAAAAACAAAAAAAATCAAAAAATTAAAAGCAAAAATAAAGAAAAAAACACTATTATCTTCAAGTATGCTGTGACATCCCCAAAATCATGGCCAGAAAAGACCGATTTAAGTTACGCTTTTAAAATAATTTTTAGAGTAATCCTTTGATTTAAAAGAGTTGCGGAATTTGTACCCAAAACAAAACATGATAAATAAAATTTATCAAAGCATTCCTTAAAGAAATGTATTTTCATATATAACAAAACTCGGGATGTCATGTTCCGATAGAGACCAAAATCATAAATGGCACATTATAAGCCTTACAACAGTTATGTACAACTATTGGCCTATAAACAAAATATCTTCACAAGTTGTCCAACTTATGCTCTCGCGCCACTTCCTGTAATACAAAAAACTGAGTGGGTCAAGCTTGGGCGCCTAGTGAGCATATATGGTTTTCAACCCACAATAAATAATTATATTTAATTTCACCAACCAACAATAACCCGATTACCCATTCCTGTTATACTCACTTTACGTCCCTAAAACAACAACTATCACGAGGGTCCTAGTCTAGGATTTTTCATCGGGATGGACATTATTGCAAAGGGTTTCCTCAACAATAGTTCTCCTAAAGGCAATCATGAGGGGGATAGAGTACACCGGTGAACACATCGTTCGAAACACCAACATGTTATGAATCTGCAAGCGTTCCACTGGACAATCTAGAAAGACTTTGTGGTCGTCATCCATACTCCGCTAGATGACTAGATCAACAACGACATCGAGGCCTCTCATCATTTTATTTCATCACACATCAACTATATACCCATGTTCTACCCAATATATTTGTAGACAAAAGTATATATATATATATATATATATATATATATATATATATATATATATATATGTAATTTAAATCATGTATTCAACATTCAATCAATACTCATTTCACTAACAGCTAATATATAAACACATAGCACGTATTTTATATAGAATACTTCGTACTTATGTGCTAGAAGAAAGCAACTACACTCTTACTCAAAACGTATACTTAATACATTCAACAATACTTGTATTAAATCGTGTTTATGAAAGAGACTATGCACTCACTTGATAAGACGATGCTCGGACAACACTACGACTCTTAAAGCAGTATTCTTCGGTGAAACGGGGATACCTTTACACACTGGGCTTCTCGCGGGCAGAGCTTCGGCTCGAAAACTTTTTTCTTCTTGTGATCTTTAGTGCTTTGGGACTTGCTTTGGGCGTCAGGATGATACTGGGGCTTCATGAGTATAACTTGCACTTAAAAAAAGGTAATATGGTTGAGAGAGAAGAGATTTGGCAACCATAAACGACTGGAATCGACTTCTATTTGTAGGAGGGGTCTGGCCCTCAAACGCGGTGCGTTCCCTCCTGGTATGCTCGGCGTTCCTCTGAACGCTGCACGTAGTAGTGGGGTTCCATCCTAATCCCTTATCCTTTTGACTCAGCATCAACGTGGCCCAACCCAGGCCTAGCATATGAACGCAGGGCGTTCCCCTTTGGGATGTGTGCCTCAAACTTCAAAAAATCATAACTCTCGCATACAATCTCCGTTTTTTACGTTCTTTATATCCACGCGTAGGTGAGATTATGCTCTACAACTCTCGGTTAGACTCCGTCGGCTAATTTTCACTTTACTTTTATTATATTATTTTTAGTAGGCCGGTACAAGAAAAGTCAGTTAGAAATTCATAACTTCATCATCTGACGTCCGTTTTCGTTTGTCTTTCTTCTGTTGCACTACTGTCGATGTGATCTTTGATTCTCGTTTAGATTGTTTCGTCTAGAAATCACTCGATCTCATATTCGAACTTTGGGATGCATACTGCTAAGTCGAAACTTAGAAATATCATAACTTCCTCATACAAAGTCAGATTTAGACGTTTTTTATGCACATTCTCGGTTTAACGTATTCTACGACTTTCGTTTAGATCACTAAGGCTAAATATCGCTCTATCGTAAATTCACTATTTACGTCATGCAGTGTCGTACCGGTTTTGTCGCAAAACTTCAACAGGTCATAACTCTTTTGTTATAACTTGGATTTCGGCATTCTATATATATCCGAAATCCTTGTCACGACCACTACAACTTCCTTCATAGGAATCGGGTTTATCTAATATTTTATTATTACGCTTATTCTTGTTCTTAATTCATTTAAGTTACACAATTAAGCATAAAACACATAATACTCAAATAATACATTCTTATTATTTGAAAACGAGTTATAAAGGTTAACCTAGACTATTACATCAACATTAATGCCTAGCCTAGAAACACGGGCGTTAGAATTCTCTCCTCCTTAGGATGATTCCGTCCTCGAAATCACACATCAAAAAACAAATGCGGATAGCGACTCATCATGTCACTCTCCATTTCCCAGGTGTGATTTGGCCCATTTGCATGTTTCCATCGGACAAGCACTAATTCGACCATTTTGCGTCGCAACTTCTTAGTCTTACGGTCAACGATTGCCTCCGGTTCTTCAATCAACATTTTGTTTTCATCAATTCTCAATTCCAAAAGTGGAATCATGTCGGGAACTTCTCCCGTGAACTACCTCAAATAACACACATGAAAAGTGTTATGAATACCATTCAATTCTTCAGGTAATTCGAGCTTGTAAGCTTGGTTCCCAACCCTCTGTAGAACTTTAAATGGTCCAATAAACCTTCGACTTAACTTTCCCCTTTTTCCAAACCATATAAGTCCCTTCCACGGTGATACTTTAAGTAAAACCGAATCTCCAACTTCAAAATTCATCGACCTTCGCTTGTTGTCAGCATAGCTCTTTTGACGATCATGAGCTGCTAACATTCTCTCCCTAATTATTTTCAACTTTTCAGCAGTTTGATGGACTATCAGGTCCCATAAATTGCTTTTCCCCATCCTCAAGCCAACAAGACAGCGTACGACATTTTTGTCTGTACATAGCTTGATAAGGTGCCATCTTTATGCTCGAGTGGAAACTATTATTGTTGGAGAATTCTACCAAAGGTAAATGTTCATCCCAATAACCTTGGAATTCCAGGGTACAGGCTCTCAGCATATCTTCAAGTGTTTGTATCGTTCGTTCGCTCTGACCATCAGTCTGTAGATGGTAAGCTGTACTCAAACACAACCTGGTAGCCAATTCTTCTTGTAGACTTCTCCAAAACCTCGAGGTGAAACATCTATCACGATCCGACACAATCGTTAATGGAACACTGTGAAGCCTCACAATTTCCTTCACATAAGAATTCGCAAGCTTATCCATAGACCATTTCTCATTGGCTGCTATAAAGTGCGCACTCTTAGTGAAGCGATCAACGACCACCCAAATCATGTCATGACCGTTCTTTGTTCTAGGCAGTTTAGTGACAAAATCCATGGCAATGTCTTCCCACTTACCCATGGGTACATGTAAGTTTCTAAAATCACATATGGTTTATGATGTTGTGCCTGTAACATCCCAGAATTTCAGGTATTGTTAAAATTATGTTTTTGGGGTGTTTTAAGAGGGGACTCGGCGAGTTGGAGCCTAGACTCGCCGAGTAGGATCGCAGACCTGGTCGCGGGTTCGCGACTGGACTCGACGAGTCCAGATATGGACTCGGCGAGTCTACGCTGTTTAGCGAAAACCCTAACCGTTCAGGTTTGGGACGTATAAGAGGGACTTATTGACCGTCATTGTTCATTTTAGCCTTCTGAGAAAAAAACCCTAAATCGATTGTGTGCATCTGGAGCAAGGTTATAGGCCATTGTTGATTTTAGAGGAGTTGTTGTGCAAGGAAGAGAGGAGCTTGGCTAAGGGAACAGCAAGGGAGTCACGTTCTGAGGATTGGGGACACAGAGAATACATCATCCAGGTAAGAATTCGGGTATACTCTGCTATGTTGATGTGTTTATGGACTTAGGGTTTATGGAACCCTTTTGTGATTAGATTGAATGTTACCCTAGTCCCCCAAACGATTGGAACCCTGTATTGAGACCTTTGGAGGTCCAAAATGTCCCATGCCTGAGCATTTCGGGAATTGATGAAGGTTTTGGATTGGAATCCTTATGCCTTAGGTCAAAATGTAAATTATAAGTCATAGGGTGTATCATGAGCACCGAAATGAGGACCTTACGTGATGGATCAGTCTAGGAAGGCCAGACCTATGAATGGTCGGAGCAGTTCTGACCTGAGGAAGCAGTTTGAGTGGTTGTATGGCATGGACTCGCCGAGTTCGATGAACAGACTCGGCGAGTACCTTGAAAATTAACTGGGACTCGTCGAGTTGTTCTTCAGACTCGGCGAGTTGAGTCGGGGTGGCCCCGCGATTCTTCCAGGAGTAACTCGTCGAGTCAAGGAGGATACTCGACGAGTAGAAGGGGAATCTTAGAGAATTGGAGGACGTCTAGACTCGCCGAGTCGCCAAGGCACTCGCCGAGTCCGGTCGAGTTGACCGTTGACCATTGACCAGAGTTGACCTATGTGTGACTTCTTAGGGACAGTTAAACCTAGAAGGTAGAAGAATTAATAAGAGATATATGATGTTATAGGGAGATTGTAGCTCGACGGATCGAGCACGAGTGATTTCAAGATTTGCTAGCTTTCAGCATTCACGAGGTGAGTCTTCTCACTATACTGTACCCGGAAGGGTTTGACTGTGTGACCGGAAGGTCAGATATGATATGTGATATGTATGCTATACGTGGTAAGTTATTTGTTATATGTGTTATGTATGTTATGGGCCGGAAGGCGATTATGTTATGGGCCGGAAGGCATTACGTTATGGGCCGGAAGGCGATTATATTATGGGCCGGAAGGCGTTGTGTTATGGACCGGAAGGTCGGCGTGGGTAGGACCGAAAGGTTTACCCAGCAGGGACGGAAGTCCCCTGAGACACATGGACCGGAAGGTCAGGGCCTGGAAAGGCGTATGTGCGTAAGTGTATATTGGGGAACTCACTAAGCATTTATGCTTAGAGTTGTTATGTATGTGTTTCAGGTACTAGCGAGGACCGTGGGAAGGCGCCGGCGTGATCTGTACACACTGGAGGATGTTTTATGATCTTGGGATTTAGACAATTTGTATTTTGACATGACACTTAAATTAGTTATGCCTTGTTTTGAATGGAAATACTTTATTTTAAAATGAAAAATTTGTTTTAAAATTTGCGTTGTTACAATTGGTATCAGAGCCTTGGTTTGAGGGATTCGGGTGCACCTTCGGGAGTAACTGAACTCAAACCGAGGATTTGAGGAAAACTTTTTAAATAAAGGCATAAACTCTTGTAAATGGTTTTGTGGTAAGCAAGAAAGAAGCAGTGTGTACGATCAGTCAGCCCCCGAACGGTAAAGATCCCCAAAATACCTTACAATATTATATGATATGAATTGTTATGCATGCTAGAAGACTAGGTATTCATGATAGGACTAGAGTGGCCTGATTTGTGATGCCTTAGTCTAGGGAAGTTTGCCGATATGAGATGCTTTGCTAGTGTGCGGGTAGTTAGTGCATAACAGAAGTAGAGTACTCACTATCCGGGGTTTGGGGAGGAAGATTTGGGATGAATGCTGATGCGGTGTGGTCGGTAGTATTGGGCCCGTACTACCGAAGACACCGGGTCAGTGGGAGACCCAAGTAAAAATCCCTGGATATCGGAGACTGAGTAGTGTTGCGTTATCGAGTGCGATTATACTCGATGGAGTCTCTGATAGTTTTATGTCGTATTTCAGAGACATCATGGTTAGACCACGCCACGGAGCGAGTTCGAGCGGTGTGAGTGACGAGGAGGTTCGTCAGATGATTCACGAGGAGGTAGCTGCAGCGATCCGGGCTGAGATCCCGGAGATGTTTGGGTCTATTAAGACCACCCTGATGGAGACGTTTGAGGAGCGGTACGCCGCATTGACTGAAGCTGCAGCCGCTGCAGCTACCGCAGCTGTGGCCGCTGCCAGGCCACAGGGGGGTGACTCGTTGCTGTTCCGGGAGTTCAGCAACACGAAGCCACCTGAGTTCGATGGGACGCAGGATCCGATTGCTGCGATGAGGTGGATCGCGGATATAGAGGGGTGCTTCTACACTTGTTCATGCCCGGAGCACCTGAGGGTACGGTTCGCTTTGAACCAGCTCCGTCTGGGAGCGAAGGACTGGTGGAAGTTCGTGACGGCGAACTTCACTTTGGCAGAGATTACAGCAGTGACATGGGAGGGGTTTACTGCTATGTTCAGGGACGAGTACGTTCCCCCGGTGGAGAGGGAACGATTGGTTCAGGAGTTCTTAACCCTCAAGCAGGGTACTGATTCTGTTGCGGTGATCACGCGAAAGTTTCATGAGAGGGCGACGTTCTGCCCCGAGCTGGTGTCCACTGATCAGGCTCGGATGAGCCGGTACTTGGGTGTGTTGAGGAGGGATATCCGGGAGTTTGTGTCAAACTCCACCTACCATACTTTTGCTGAGCTTCAGGCGAATGCCAGGAAGCGCGAGATCGAGTTGGAGACCCAGGCCAGGGAAAAGGCCGAGACTCAGCGGGTGGACCGGCGACCGGCTCAGTCCCAGCCGGCAGCCAAACGGATAAAGTCCGCCGATTCGAGCACAGGAGGTCCGAAGGGCCGCACTTGCGGAAAGTGCGACAAGGGTCATGATGGGGCGTGTCGATCTGGTGCTTGCTACAAGTGTGGCAAGGAGGGGCACATTGCTAGGGAGTGCCCCAAGGGGTTCACGGTTTGCTTTCATTGCAACAAGACAGGCCATAGGAAGGCCGAGTGCCCTCAGCTTCTTCAGGGATCTGCACCTGCTGCCAGAGCTACTGCGACTCGACCGGTGAAGGCCAAGGCCCCGAGGGCTCGGGGGAGAGCCTTTCAGCTGACTACGGAGGAGGTCCGCGCTGCGCCCGATGTTGTGGTAGGTATGCTGTAATTCATGTATTTATTTTAATGTCGAGATGTTATGCTTATGTTATTATATGCGTAGGTACTTTCCTTGTGAACTCTGTGCCTGCCCTAGTGTTATTTGACTCGGGTGCGAGTAGGTCCTTTGTATCTTTAGCTTTTAGTCAGCATATCAGCGTTGGTCGTGAGTCGTTGAGTCGGCCTCTGAGAGTTTCTATAGCTGACGAGAGAGTGATTTGGGCCACAGAGGTTCTCCGGGGATGCGTGTTAGAGATTTTCGGGGTCGAGTTCCCGATTGACCTGATTCCTATTGCGATGGGTGATGTCTGTGTCATCGTGGGCATGGACTGGTTGAGCCGATTCGGCGCTGTCATCGACTATGAGCGTCAGCTGGTGACTATACGAGACCATAGTGGGGGAGTTCTTTCGGTGTACGGCGAGGGTACCCGTTCGGGATCAGCTTTTTGTTCGGCCGCTAGGGCGAGGCAGTGTCTACAGCAGGGCTGTAAAGGTTATGTGGTGTATGTGATGGATACGCGGGAGGTTTCCAAGAGACCGAGGTCAGTTGAGGAGGTCCCAGTGGTGCGTGAGTTTCCAGATGTTTTCCCCGAGGAGCAGCCGGTTGTACCTACTGTGAGGCAAGTGGAGTTTGGTATCGATCTGGTTCCGGGGGCTGCGCCTATTGCTAAGGTGCCTTATCGTCTTGCACCTCCAGAGATGCAAGAGTTGTCCTCGCAACTCCAGGAGTTGCTGGGGAAGGGATTCATTCGGCCGAGCAGCTCGCCGTGGGGAGCACCTATTCTGTTCGTCAAGAAGAAGGATGGTTCACACCGGATGTGCATTGATTACCGGGAGTTGAACAAGTTGACGGTCAAGAACCGTTACCCGTTACCAAGGATCGATGATTTATTCGATCAGTTGCAGGGGGAATCTTGGTTTTCCAAGATCGATCTGAGGTCAGGGTACCATCAGGTGAGAGTACGGGATGAGGACGTCCAGAAGACAGCGTTTAGGACGCGATATGGGCATTATGAGTTTGTGGTGATGCCTTTCGGGCTCACCAATGCCCCGGCTGTGTTCATGGATCTCATGAACAGGGTATGCAGGCCGATGTTGGATCGGTCAGTGACTGTATTTATCGACGACATTCTAGTGTATTCGAGATCTAGAGAGCAGCATGAGGAGCATTTGAGGGAGGTCCTTGAGGTATTGAGGTCGGAGAAGCTGTATGCAAAGTTCTCCAAATGTGACTTCTGGTTGCGGGAGGTCCAATTTCTAGGACATGTTGTTAATCAGGAAGGGATATTGGTCGATCTGGCCAAGGTTGAGGCGGTGATGAGTTGGGAGGCGCCGAAGTCACCCTCTGAGATCAGAAGCTTCCTTGGGTTGGCAGGGTATTATCGGAGATTCATTAAGGATTTCTCCAAGATCGCAGTGCCGCTCACCAGATTGACCCGGAAGGGTGTTGCATTCTCATGGGGACCCGAGCAGCAGACCTCCTTTGTGACACTTCGCCAGAGGTTGTGCGAAGCCCCGGTATTAGCTCTCCCGGAAGGGATGGAAGATTTTGTAGTATATTGCGATGCATCGATTTCGGGACTGGGTGCAGTATTGATGCAGAGGGGTCATGTGATAGCTTATGCGTCGAGGTAGCTAAAGCCTCATGAGGCGAGATATCCCACGCACGATTTAGAGTTGGGGGCAGTAGTGTTCGCTCTCAAGATTTGGCGTCACTACCTGTATGGGGTTCGATGTACGATATACACGGACCATAAGAGCTTGAAGTATTTGATGGATCAGCCCAACTTAAATATGCGACAGAGGAGGTGGTTGGATGTGGTCAAGGATTATGATTGTGAGATCCTATACCACCCATGCAAGGCTAATGTGGTAGCCGATGCATTGAGCCGCAGGGCGGAGAGCACTCCATTGCGAGATGTATGTTTGAGATTGACTGTCATGACTCCAGTATTGGATGCTATTCGTGGGGCACAGGCCGAGGCTGTGCGACCAGGGATGCAGAAGAAAGAGCGGGTTGTTGGGTTAATTTCAGAGTTCGTTAAGGATGGACGAGGGCTTCTGATGTTTCATGGTCGGATCTGGGTACCGTTCGTGGGCGGTACGCGTATTACTTTGATGGAAGAGGCTCATAGATCGAAATTCTCGATCCATCCCGATGCTACGAAGATGTATCTGGATTTGAGGAAAGAGTATTGGTGGCCCTGTATGAAGAGGGACGTCGCATGGTTCGTTGAGAGGTGCTTGACCTGCCGTAGGGTTAAGGCCGAGCACCAGAGGCCGCATGGCAAGTTACAGCCATTGGAGATTCCCGAGTGGAGGTGGGAACAGATCACTATGGATTTCATCACCAAGTTGCCGAGGACTGCCAGGGGAGTTGATGCAATTTGGATGATTGTGGATAGGTTGACGAAGAGTGCACACTTCCTTGCCATCAGCGAGAGTTCTTCAGCGGAGAAGTTGGCGGAGATATATGTGAGAGAAGTGGTATCTCGGCATGGGGTGCCGATCTCGATTGTTTCAGACCGTGATGTGCGTTTCACTTCCAGGTTCTGGAAGAAATTCCATGAGGAACTGGGTACTAAATTGCATTTTAGTACCGCATACCATCCCCAGACAGACGGTCAGAGCGAGCGAACGATTCAGACGCTGGAGGACATGCTTCGAGCGTGTGTGTTAGACTTCGGGGGTAGCTGGGATGCGTATTTACCCTTGGCAGAGTTTTCCTACAACAACAGCCATCATTCGAGCAATGGTATGCCACCTTTTGAGCTGTTGTATGGTAGGAGGTGTCGGACCCCCATTTGCTGGGGAGAGGTGGGACAGAGAGTGATGGGTAGTACAGAGATCGTGCTTCAGACGACAGAACAAATTCAGCAAGTTAGACAGAGGTTATTGACCGCCCAGAGGCGACAGAAGAGTTATGCAGACAGACGCCGATCCGAGCTTGAGTTTCAAGTCGGCGACTTCGTTCTCTTGAAGGTCTCTCCTTGGAAAGGAGTGATCCAATTCAGAAAGAGGGGCAAGTTGGGACCCCGGTATATTGGGCCATTTCGGGTGATTGCAAGGATAGGCCGGGTAGCCTATCGGTTGGAGTTGCCAGCGGAGTTGGGGCAAATCCACGACACTTTCCATGTGTCGCAACTGAGGAAGTGTATAGCCGATGAGTCGGCAGTGGTTCCATTAGAGGATATTCAGGTGGATGCGAGCCTGAATTATGCTGAGAGACCAGTGGCCATCAGGGATCGGAAGATCAAGGTTCTAAGGAACAAGGAGGTACCTCTGGTGTTGGTTCAGTGGCAACACCGGAAGGGATCGGAAATGACTTGGGAGCCGGAGCGTGAGATGCGGGAGCAGCATCCGGAGCTATTTCCAGAGTGAGACTTCGAGGGCGAAGTCTAGTCCTAGTAGGGGAGAGTTGTAACAGCCCGGAATTTCAGGTATTGTTAAAATTATGTTTTTGGGGTGTTTTAAGAGGGGACTCGGCGAGTTGGAGCCTAGACTCGCCGAGTAGGATCGCAGACCTGGTCGCGGGTTCGCGACTGGACTCGACGAGTCCAGATATGGACTCGGCGAGTCTACGCTGTTTAGCGAAAACCCTAACCGTTCAGGTTTGGGACGTATAAGAGGGACTTATTGGCCGTCATTGTTTATTTTAGCCTTCTGAGAAAAAAACCCTAAATCGATTGTGTGCATCTGGAGCAAGGTTATAGGCCATTGTTGATTTTAGAGGAGTTGTTGTGCAAGGAAGAGAAGGGCTTGGCTAAGGGAACAGCAAGGGAGTCACGTTCTGAGGATTGGGGACACAGAGAATACATCATCCAGGTAAGAATTCGGGTATACTCTGCTATGTTGATGTGTTTATGGACTTAGGGTTTATGGAACCCTTTTGTGATTAGATTGAATGGTACCCTAGTCCCCCAAACGATTGGAACCCTGTATTGAGACCTTTGGAGGTCCAGAATGTCCCATGCCTGAGCATTTCGGGAATTGATGAAGGTTTTGGATTGGAATCCTTATGCCTTAGGTCAAAATGTAAATTATAAGTCATAGGGTGTATCATGAGCACCGAAATGAGGACCTTACATGATGGATCAGTCTAGGAAGGCCAGACCTATGAATGGTCAGAGCAGTTCTGACCTTAGGAAGCAGTTTGAGTGGTTGCATGGCATGGACTCGCCGAGTTCGATGAACAGACTCGGCGAGTAGCTTGAAGATTAACTGGGACTCGTCGAGTTGTTCTTCAGACTCGGCGAGTTGAGTCGGGGTGGCCCCGCGATTCTTCCAGGAGTAACTCGTCGAGTCAAGGAGGATACTCGACGAGTAGAAGGGGAATATTAGAGAATTGGAGGACGTCTAGACTCGCCGAGTCGCCAAGGCACTCGCCGAGTCCGGTCGAGTTGACCGTTGACCATTGACCAGAGTTGACCTATGTGTGACTTCTTAGGGACAGTTAAACCTAGAAGATAGAAGAATTAAGAAGAGATATATGATGTTATAGGGAGATTGTAGCTCGACGGATCGAGCACGAGTGATTTCAGGATTTGCTAGCTTTCAGCATTCACGAGGTGAGTCTTCTCACTATATTGTACCCGGAAGGGTTTGACTGTGTGACCGGAAGGTCAGATATGATATGTGATATGTATGCTATACGTGGTAAGTTATTTGTTATATGTGCTATGTATGTTATGGGCTGGAAGGCGATTATGTTATGGGCCGGAAGGCATTACGTTATGGGCCGGAAGGCGATTATATTATGGGCCGGAAGGCATTGTGTTATGGACCGGAAGGTCGGCGTGGGTAGGACCGGAAGGTTTACCCAGCAGGGACGGAAGTCCCTTGAGACACATGGACCGGAAGGTCAGGGCCTGGAAAGGCGTATGTGCGTAAGTGTATATTGGGGAACTCACTAAGCATTTATGCTTACAGTTGTTATGTATGTGTTTCAGGTACTAGCGAGGACCGTGGGAAGGCGCCGGCGTGATCTGTACACACTGGAGGATGTTTTATGATCTTGGGATTTAGACAATTTGTATTTTGACATGACACTTAAATTAGTTATGCCTTGTTTTGAGTGGAAATACTTTATTTTAAAATGAAAAATTTGTTTGAAAATTTGCGTTGTTACAGTGCCTTAACTTTTTCACAGGTCACACACTCAGCCACATACTTCACAATGTCAAGCTTCATCATCGGCCACCAGTAGTAGGGTTTTAGGTCCCTATACATTTTAGTGGTGCCAGGATGAATTGAGTACATTTTGTGAGCTTCTTCCATTAGAAGATCTCTTACTCCTCCTGACTTAGGCACCTAAATTCGATCTTGGAATACCTTCAGTCCGTGATTGTTTATACCGAACACTAACGTTTTTCCCAAACGCTCTCCCTTTCGGTCATTCTTCGTAGAAGCTTCTTCTTGAGCTTTCTTTATACTCTCCACAATTGTCGAGACAACTTCTATTCTCAATGCTCTTGGCCTTTTTCTTTCAAGATTTACTTTACGAGTAAGAGCATCAGCGACAACATTAGCTTTACCGAGGTGGTAAAGTATCTCACAGTCATAGTCTTTAAGTAACTCTAGTCAGCGTCATTGCCTCATATTCAATTTTTTTTGATTAAAGAGATATTAGAGGCTCTTATGATCAGTGAAAAGTTTGCACTTCGAGCCATAGAGGTAATTCCTCCATATTTTTAGAGCAAATACTACCGCTGCCAACTCCAAATCATGAGTAAGGTAGTTCATTTCATGCTCTTTCAGCTATCGAGACACATATGCTATCACCTTTTCTCTTTGGATCAAAACACAACCCAATCCAACACCAGACGCATCGCTATAAACAGCGAAGTCTTCGACTCCATCGGGTAGAGAAAGAATCGGTTCCTCACATAGCTTCTTCTTTAGCAACTTGAATGCTTCTTTGTGCTTATCACTTCAAGCATATGTATCTCCTTTGTTGGTCAAAGCTGTTAGTGGAGTAGTGATCAAATAAAAGCCTTGGATAAACCTTCGGTAATATCTAGCTAATCCCAAAAAGCTTCGGATCTCTGTGGGACTTTTCGGTTGTTCCCACTTCATCACAACTTCAATCTTTGCTGGATCAACCATTATCCCTTCTTGGTTGACCACGTGACCAAAGAATTGGACTTCTCGAATCCAAAAATCATATTTGGAGAACTTGGCATACAGTTTCTCCTTCTTCAAGACTTCCAACACTTCTCGTAAGTGTCTGCCATGCTCCTCTTGGCTTTTCGAGTAAATCAAAATGTCATCTATGAACACTATCATAGATTTATCAAGGAACGATTTATAAACCCTATTCATTAAATCCATGAATGCCGCTGGTGCATTGGTTAGTCCTAACGACATAACCAAAAACTCGTAGTGTCCATATCGTGTTCTGAATGCAGTCTTCTCGATATCCTGCTCCCTTACTTTTAGGTGATGATATTTTAACCTTACGCCGATCTTTGAAAAATATCTTGAACCTTGTAGTTGATCGAACAGGTCATCGATCCTTGGTAATGGATATCTATTCTTTACAAACACTATCATAGATTTATCAAGGAACGATTTATAAACCTTATTCTTTACGAACTAGGTCTAATGAAACCTTAGTCCAATAACTCCTGAAGTTGCATCATCAGCTCCTTCCTCTCTGTTCGTGTTAATCGGTAAGGTGATTTTGCTATTGGTGTTGTCTCTAGTAACAAGTCTATTCTGAACTCCACTTGTCTATCAGGCGGTAATCTGGGAAGATATTTGGGAAATACCTCTGGATAATCACACACGACAGGAATGCTCTGCATCTCCTTTTTCTCCTTCTTAGCATCGATCACGAATGATAGATACGATGTACATCCGTTGGCCAAACACTTTCTGTCTTTCATTAGAGAAATAATTCCAGAATTTACTCTGTGTTTGTCCCCATACACCACAAATGATTCTTTCCCTGGTGGGTTTATTTTTACTATCTTCTTTCCACACAATATTTCGGCATCATTGGCGCTAAGCCAATCCATTCCCAACACGATGTCGAAACCATTTAACTCAATAGGTAATAATTCCTTGTGGAACTTATTCCTATCCAAATCAATTAAGATGTTTTTCATATGATGGCTAACAGGTATAAACTTGCCAATAGCGACTTCGACTAATAAAGCATTATCTAGTCTATCAACAGGAAAAGCTAGTTTTCTACCAAATTCATCCGAAATAAAGGAGTAGTTGGCTCCTGAATCAAATAAAATTTGCGCAGACAATTCGTTTACGAGAAAGGTACCTGAAGCGACATCAGCTTCATCTTTTGCAACTTCAAGTGTCATCTCAAAGGCTCTCGCCTTCGATTTTGGTGGAATGTTGGGTTTTGCTGCCTCCTTCTTTTTTCAGACAATCCCTCGAGATGTGCCCCTCCTCACCACACCCATAGCAGAATTTCTTGGTAAGGGTGCATTCGTTGGCATAGTGCCCTGGCTTTCCACATTTGAAGCATGTGGCTTCCCCGCCACATTTCCCATGATGCTTCTTCTTGCATTTGTCGCACCATTTCGCTTTGCCTCATCCACCTTCTCTCGAACTAGACTTCGAGAATTTACCCTTTTTGCTGGACCCCGAGGGTCTGTCGAACATCCTCTTCTCACCAACCTCTGACCTCTCCAGACCCTTCTCCCTGATCTAGGTCTCAACCTTAGATGGCGGCTTTCTATGTGGTTGCTTGCTTAACCATTAGACAAAAGTCCGCTGGTAGTCCGAGGGCAAACTTGACCTTAGAGAGTTCAGTTGGAACTAAATATGGAATAAGCTTCATCTTTTCCGTGAACTAGCAGTGTATTTGGTAACGCTCATTTTTCCCTTCTTCAAATTCTGAAACTCGTTATTGATTTCCAGAAGGTCCTGCTCGGAGCAGTATTGCAATTTGAGTTGCAGCACAAAGTCTTCCCAAGACATCTTGCTCGCTTCTCCCTTGGGCATCGAGTCAGCTAACAGCTTCCACC
The DNA here is from genome assembly GCF_002870075.4 of Lactuca sativa. Taxonomy (NCBI): domain Eukaryota; kingdom Viridiplantae; phylum Streptophyta; class Magnoliopsida; order Asterales; family Asteraceae; genus Lactuca; species Lactuca sativa. The sequence continues at coordinate 254,609,480 of NC_056627.2, forward strand.
AACTCAACACGCCAAATTTTAACAGAGGGATCACAAGAGCGGTCTTCTGCCTGTTGCTGCATTCATAACTCTCAAACATTGTCTCCATTTTAGAGATCCAGTTTATAACTTCCACTGGCGTTGGGCTTCCGAATAGACATGGTGGCTTGGATGCCATGAAATCCTTGTACTTGCATCCATGCCCATCATTTCCTCCATCCTGATTGATTTGCCTAACAATCGGTGGGTTGGCTTGACCAACAGTCCCACTGAAGTTTCCTCCTTCCGAAAGCCCTTCATTTAATTCGGGCTGCTCAATCGGTATTGAAGGCTCTTCACAATTCTGCTGAAGCAGATGTCTAGCTTCTTCTATTTGACGATCCAACATCATTAGGATCATCGCTTGTACCCCAGCCATTATCATTGGCTCAGGTGCTGCTGCTACAACAGGTGCTTGCTCAATCACTGGTAGTTGATTCCTGTTTTCATCTGCGTTTCCAACGCCACTTATGGTTCTTACCATTTATGATCTATACACCGAATAAGGTGAAATTAGATCCTTATTCACGATAGATAATTAAATCATCCATATCATTCCGAAAACGTTTAAATGTTAGTTCTAATACCGTTGTCATACGCTTAAAATCCTAAACACATACGGTCTCCATATCCGATTAGCAACAAACCGTAGATCTAAACAAATAATATCATATATGGAAAACACATAACATTTAGCACATAAAAGCATTTTAGGTATCTTTCCTAAAATAAACTAGTGCTCGTGTCTAAAATATAACAGACACTTATCTCACAATCTTCACTTACCATTCTAAGTTTAAGTCTAGAAATCCTACAAATTCCTAGTTCACTAAAACTAATGCTCTAATACCAACTGTGACATCCCGAAAATCACGGACATAAAATACCGATTTCATTTATTCTTTTAAAACAATTTTCAGAATAATCCTTTGATTTAAAATAGTTGTGAAATTTGTTACCAAAACAAAATATGATAAATAAAATTTATCAAAGCATTCCTTAAAGAAATGTATTTTCATATATAACAAAACTCGGGATGTCATGTTCCGATACAAACCAAAAGCATAAACGGCACATTATGAGCCTAACAACAGTTATATACAACTATTGGCCTATAAACAAAATATCTTCACAAGTTGTCCAACTTATGTTCTCGAGCCACTACCTGTAATACAAAGAGACTAAGTGGGTCAAGCTTGGGAGCCTGGTGAGCATATAGGGTTTTCAACTCACAATAAATAATTATATTCAATTTCACCATCCAACAATAACCCGATTACCCATTTCTATTATCCTCACTTTACGTCCCTAAAACAACAACTATCACGAGGGTCCTAGTCTAGGAGTTTTCATCGGGATAGACATTACTGCAAAGGGGTTTCCTCAACAATAGATGTCCTAAAGGCAACCATGAGGGGGATAGAGTACACCGGTGAACACAACGTTCACAACAACTACAAAGGTTACTGCAAAGGTTATGAACCTGCCAACGTTCCACTGGACAGTCTAGAAAGAGTCTGTGGTCGTCATCCATACTCCGCTAGATGACTAGATCAGCAACGACATCGAGGTCTCTCCTCATTTTATTTCATCACACATCAACTATCTACCCATGTTCTACCCAACATATTTGTAGATAAAAGTATATATATATATATATATATATATATATATATATATATATATATATATACATACAATTTAAAACATGTATACAACATTTAATCAATACTCATTTCACTAACAAATAATATATAAACACATATCACGTATTTTGTAGAGAATACTTCGTACTTATGTGTTAGAAGAAAGCAACTACACTCTTACTCAAAACGTATACTTAATACATTCAACAATACGTGTATTAAATCGTGTTTATAAAAGAGACTATGCACTCACTTGATAAGATGATGCTCGGACAACACTACGGCTCTTGAAGCAGTATTCTTCGGTGAAACTGGGATATCTTCACACACCGGGCTTCTCGCGGGCAATGCTTCGGCTCGAAAACTCTTTTCTTCTCAGGATCTTCGGTGCTTCGGGACTTGCTTTGGACGTCGGGATGATAGTGGGACTTTGGGTGTATAGCTTGTACGTAAAACGAGGTAATATGGGTGAGAGAGAAGAGATTTTGCAACCATAAACGGATGGACTCGACTTCTATTTATAGGAGGGGTCTGGCCCTCAAACGCGACGTGTTCCCTCCTGGTACGCAACGCATTCCCCGAACGTTGCATGTAGGAGCGGGGTTCCATCCCAATCCCTCATCTATTTGACTCAGCATCGACGTGGCCCAACCCAGGCCTACCATATGAACGCGGGGCGTTCCCCAATTGAACGTGGGGCATTCCCTTTTAGGATGCGTGCCTTGAACTTCATAAAATGATAACTCTCGCATTCGATCTCCGTTTTCGACGTTCTTTATATCCACGCGTAGGTGAGATTATGCTCTACAACTCTCATTTAGACTCCGTTGGCTAATTTTCACTTTATTTTTATTATATTATTTTTAGTATGCCGGTACAGGAAAAGTCAGTTAGAAATTCATAACTTCATCATCTGACGTCCGTTTTCGTTTGTCTTTCTTCTGTTACACTACTATCGATGAGATATTCGATTCTTGTTTAGATTGTATCGCCTAGAAATCATCATTCGATCTCATATTCGAACTTTGGGATGCATACTGCTAAGTCGAAACTTAGAAATATCATAACTTGCTCATAAAAAGTCAGATTTAGACGTTCTTTTTATGCACGTTCTCGGTTTAACGTATTCTACGACTTTTGTTTAGATCACTAAGGCTAAATATCGCTCTATCGTAAATTCACTATTTACATCATGCAGTGTCGTACCAGTTCTGTCGTAAAACGTCGACAGGTCATAACTCTTTTCTTATAACTGGGATTTCGGCATTTTATATATATATATATATATATATATATATATATATATATATATATATATATATATATATATATATATATATATATATATATAGAGAGAGAGAGAGAGAGAGAGAGAGAGAGAGAGATATCCAAAATCGTTGTCACGGCCACTACAACTTCCTTCATAGATATCGGGTTTATCTAATATTTTATTATTACGCTTATTTTGTTCTTAATTCATTTAAATTACACAATTAAGCATAAAACACATAATACTCAAATAATATATTCTTATTATTTCAAAACAAGTTACAAAGGTTAACCTAGAATATTACATCAACATTAATGCCTAGCCTATAAACACGGGCGTTACATATGCAGTAAAGATATTAAAATGAAAAAAAAAAATTTAAAAAAAACCAAAAAAATAAAATAAAACCCAAAAAATAAAAAAGGATAAAACTAAGCATATATCAATTATATATTTTTTTAACCAAACAAATGAAAACAAAAAACCAACATAACCGAAAAAAATAAAATCCGATTTAAATGACATTCGATGGACGTTTGTTGCACACGATCATTCCTCCGGCTCGTATTACGTTCAATGGACGTGAGTCATGGGCGAACGCATCACAACCAAGTAAATGGTTTTTACATTTGTGTCATTGAAAGAATGATCGGTGGGGAATAGATCTCAAGGTCTTACCAATCTTTTGGTTCCTACTGGATCCGAACCCTATATATATATATATATATATATATATATATATATATATATATATATATATATATATATATATATATATATATCGCCAGATTCTTTTCAAAACCAAAAGATTTATAAGAACTTGCAAACTTATAATCAACTAATCACTTTTCAACACAAAAAACATTAATCTTCTCCAAATGGTGTGTCTAAGCCATATCTAAGCCCAAAAAAATATTTAACAAATGTTTTTAGTTTTTTTAGTTTTTTGTATGACTGTTAATGAGCACAATCAGTAGTTGTACGGACTGCTGATGAACATAATCAGTAGTCATATGGGGTGTTGATGAACACAATTAGTAGTCATATGGACTGTTGATTACTCATCAGCACTGCATATGGCTACCGATGGTGCACATCTGCAGTCCATATAATTGTTGATTTTGTTCATCAACAGTCCGTACAACAGTTGATTATGCATACATGCAAATTTCGAAAAATAAATAAATAAAAATTGTCATTTTTTTAGCCTAGATATGGCTTACACGCACCATTTGGAGAAGATTGATGTTTTGGTGTTGAAAAATGATGAGTTGATTATGAGTTTGCAAGTTTCACAAATATTTTGGTTCGCACAATAAATCAGCCTTATATATATATATATATATATATATATATATATATATATATATATATATATATATATATATATATATATATATATATATATATATATATATATATATATATATATATATATATATATATATATATATATATATATATATATATAACGGTGGCAAATCGTGATATCGTTTCGTGTTTCTGTCTGACACGACACGACACGACAAAGTTTTTGGTAACACGAACACGACACGACACGATGTCGTGTTTTTCTTAACAAACACGAAAACGAACGAAGTAAAACACGACAAACACGACAGGACAAATATAACATATATTAAAAACTAGTTTATTTAATGAATAATTGATCAAATATAACACGATAAACACGAAAAACACGATAAAAAATTGCTAAATCATGTCAATTTCGTGTCGAATTTCGAACACGAACACGACACGACACGACATCGTGTTTTTTATAGCTAACACGAACACGAATTCAAATTTTAGTTTCATCCCAATTTCGTTTCGTGCCGTGTATTCTTATCGTGTCGTGTCATAAATTGCCACCCCTATATATATATATATATATATATATATATATATATATATATATATATATATATATATATATATATATATATATATATATATATATATATATATATATATATATATATATATATATAAATGGAAAAGTTCAATAGAGAACCATAACTATTGGTTATTTAACGAACAAAATCTTTTTTTTCAATTTTTAGAGCTTATTCTTTATCGAAAAAAAAAATCTAAAAATATCTAAATTCATATATTAACATTGTGCATGTGAAAAATATTTTTCGGATTCACGTTGTGAATTTTGAAAAATTCACATTGTGATTTTGACGTAAAAAAAATCGAATTTGATATCATTGGAAAAAAGATAAAAAGTTATGAATTTCTGTATTTTTAGTTTTTTTTTTATTTTATTTTTTTGATAAAAAAATAAGTTTTAAAAGTTGAAATAAAGATTGGTTCCTTGGTTAATTATGGTTCTCTATTGAACCTCACCCTATATATATATATATATATATATATATATATATATATATATATATATATATATATATATATATATATATATATATATATATATAGGGTTAAGTTCAAATGAGAACACTATTTAATGTGAGAACGTGAGAACACTACTTTATGTTAGTATTCTACTATGAATTTTAATATGTATAGTATTGTAGTAGTTATAATATGAATATATTCAATTTTATATTGCTATTCTACTATAAAATTTATATATATATATATATATATATATATATATATATATATATATATATATATATATATATAGTAATTTAGTAAATTCTAATGTGAATGTTAAATATGTGATTGTTCATATATTTGGTGATGAATAATGTTATAAAGTTGTAAATAAAAAATTTTAATGTGAATATTAATGTGTGATTGTTCGTATATTTGTTGATGAATAATGTCATACCGTTGTATATACAAAATTCTTAGTAGAATAGTAACATAGAACAGTGTTCTCACGTTCTCACATTAAATAGTGTTCTCATTTGAACTTAATTCTACCAGATCTTAATCAAACTAAGTTACACATTTAATGTCTAATAATGAAAAATAAAAATATCATACATATATAAAAAGGCTTACAGGAACTATAGTATCAAATTCAAAAATACGTTCAAAATTCATCAAAAAGTAATCGTCAAATAAAATACGAACACCTACTCATGAGAATGTTTAAGACGAGCAACTATAGATCTTGTTTCAACATGAGTTGCAAGAATCGAATAGTCTGGAGAACCCATGAGGATCACTGATGAAAAACACACATTCATAATCAAGTTTAATGAAATAGAAACATACTTTACTCTTTTTACCAATATATGCAATATACTTTACTTTTTACCCATAATAGCAACATACTTACAATTCCTTACTCATTATAACAACGTGCTTACATTTTTCTATTATTTATAAGAAAATGAAGGTACTTATTACCCATAATAGCAACATACTTACAATTCCTTACTCATTATAACAATTGTTATATTGTCTGATAACATAATGAAAAATCTTGCACCTCAATCTTCATCAGTATTTATAAAATAGAAGGCATTAATTCGAACAATAATTGTTACACTGGAAGAGACAATTTATAAGTTGACTAACTTTTCACGGAAATTGACAGATATTATTTTTAAACTAGGGTTTATTAGAGGTTTTAGTGTTAAAGCTGAAAGGTTTGAGATGTTAATCTCAATATATAATAGAGTACCAACGGGATGACCGGTAACAGAAATGGCGATGAGGAAGAATGATGTCATGAATTGTTGGCGAAAATGACAATGACGTGACCGGTGGGCCAGTGGCAAGTCGGCGAGTGGTGAACAAGGATGGAAATGGTGAGGCAACGAGTTGATTTCTTCAGCGGAGCAACCCTAATCGATCGAAATTTGCTTTGATTTGACGGAAATGACGAGACAACGAGATGATTTTGAATGGTAGTACAAGATTTGAGAGTATATACTGAGGCTTCAAGGAAATTGTTAAAGAAAGAAATCGTATAAGAAGCCAAACGAAAAACTTGTTACAATGGACGATACTACCCTTTTATATATTTCCTTTTCAGTCAATTGAGATATGGTTTATTTGCTATTGGTTTACTATTAACTTATGAGTTGCACAGCTGAATCTCATCACCACCTAAGTTTAGTCATCTGTTCTATAAATAGATAGTCATTTTATGCAGAGGATGACACTCGTGGCATTTTCTTAGCTAGTAAGATACTCAGTGACAACTACGTGTATGACATTGACCTTATCTAATTAATATAGAAAATCATTTGGAAATGAAACTTAAATGTCATTTTAATATATTAAGACAATTTTTTTTTTTTTTTAACTTTTAATTCCATTTTAATATTTTTTTGCCATTATTTGTTTTTTAAATAATATAGAATATTCTTTGGAAATCAAGTTTCTTTTTAAATAAATAAAATAGTCATCTGGTACTTTCTTAATGCAAAAACATGTTTATAGACTATAAATAATAAGTTGAAATATCACAATACAAATTGTTAAGAAATTCATTTGCCGTTTTTTTTATCAAAGACATGCTACTTTAATTTATCTCATTCATGTAAATCATCAACACTATATTTAAATTATCAATTTCAAATTTACATTGTAAAGAAACGTGCAATTATTTATTTTCTTCCCTACACATTTTAACAAATAACGGCTATATATATAACTTCTACCAAACTTTATAAAAATACCCTATATTTAAAATTATTCATCTAAGATAATATCTATATAATTAAAATTATTCTGTATTATCTTAAAAACTTCAATTATTGCTATATTTATTCGGAATGATTTTTAATTTTAAAAAACATTTCTTCATCTTATAATTAAGTTACATTATATATCCTTTTAATTTCAACTTTTTCTAACAGACAGAAAGCAATTTAATTTACTCTTTAAAGTACGACATAAATTTACGACAGTGGTTTTTGCCTGTCGTAAACAGTTGATATTTTACTGTATATGACATAAAGCTTATGACATACTTATATGCCTGTCATAAAACTGCTGTGTGTTGTAATCACTAATTGCTACCAAAGTATTATAAGCTTACTAATTCAATGGTTTGAAAAAACTTTTAAAAATGCTCACCTATTACTCTATTAGTATTAGCTTATAAGGACGGTTTCTAAGGGTTTTGAAACAAAACTTTTTTCTAAGAAACCCTTAACTGCTCGTTAGGTTTAGGGATGTTCGTTTAGATAGATCGGTTTGATTTATACAATAAGCAAATCCCAATTGATTTGGTTTATTTCTAAAAAAATAGTGAACAATCATAGTTATATAGCATCTCACGCTGTTATTTTATCATGTTTTATTTACCATATGTTTTATTAGGATGACAAACTCACACTTATTTTATTTACCGTATATTTTATTTGATTTTTTATTACTAAATTCCGTTTCATTTCCTACCAACTAAAGACTTAGAAGAATATGATTCTTCGGTTTCCAATTATTTTGACTAATCAACCAAAATCTCTTGTTTCTCGGCTTCTCTTGTTAAACTAAAATATATGCTTTTCTTGTTTAATTTTACAGGTAATTAGTGGGCTTGCATTATCAGTTGGATAATCTGTACACATGTACAAGGAGTAATTAAAAGTGTGATCGTGAGGGCTTGGGATATAGGCGGATTGCCAATCTGGACAGATTCATATATTCACGACAGTCATATCAATTATGCTGTGACCAAATTAATGAATGACAATTTTACCCTTACAAACCAACAAACAGTTTTCACAATATCCATTAATAGAAATTAACTGGAAGGGAAGAAGGACCAATAGGTAAGGGATTGATGCCTTAATATATACATTAAGCCAATTTTTTTTGTCATACCCCATTAATTTAAAAAGAAACAACCAAGTATAGATGTCTGTATTAAGTGCTTAACATAAACAAAAAGTGTGCTGCTAGAAAATGACGAAATATAATAGTTTACTAAATTTATAGCAACCTACTTTCTATTTAAAGCCACAATAGCTATAAGACAGCATAATTAGAATGTAAGATGCTATAAAATGACATTCATAGCAAGTAGGCTGATATTTAATGACAAATGAAGACTACAATATTGCTATAAAATGACACAAAATATTTTAGTCAATTTATAGCAACCTGTAGCTATAAGCTGATGTGATTACCGACTTACATCTATTACTTTTTACAGTGCATTTCCTTGATCATTGTCCCTATGGTGAGTGGAGCCGATGTGAACAATTGTTTCTTTAAGTTATTGACTTTTAAGCTTAGTTATTGAATATGTGGTTCAAAGTTTCAGTCTTTTTCCGGAAAATGGTGAGAAAAGGAAGATTTTAAGCTTACGTATTGTTTCTTTATGTTCTTAACTTTTAAGTTCTTAAAAGAAAGACCGGAATCGATTCTCATGGGCTGTTGCTATGATTATCACGGCTCTTCTAACTTTTCTAGTATATCATAGAAAAAAAAGCCAGAGAAGTAAAAACCATTAAAATTGTAGTCGGCATTCCAACATACATGTTTCAAGAAACAATAATTATAACTAGCAAATATATTTTACTTGATAACACTACATATTAATGTAGCTTCAGATGATGAAAAATGTAGGCTCCTTCACTTCAGGGACGACTGGTTCCGGCGACAGGAGGAGTGAAGATTGTGGTGAATGGTGGGGGAGAGGAGGCGCTGATGGGAAAAGGGAATTTAGGAATGGGGATAAGAGGAGAGAATGTCGGGAATGGCAGCGAGGGAATAAGAGGAGGGAATGTCGGGAATGGTGCAGAGGGTGTTGGAAGAGATGATGGGACGCCTGGGAAGTCGATGGACGGCATAAGTGGAGGGAATGGAGGCAAAGAGGGGATTGGGGAAGTTGACGTGAAATCTGGTATGCCCGGGATGTGCAAGAGGCGGCGGGCCACAGTGGTTTGGAGATTGCCGGAGAAAATTAGAGTGACAAGGAGAGAGAGGATGATGGTGGTGGTCGAAGCCATGTGGGGGAGTTGGAACGAAATCGTCGAAGGAATGGTGTTTAGTGATAGTGGTTGACGTTTATATAGAGGTTGTGTACGTGTAGCTGTTTCTTGCTCCTTCCTGTATGCAAATAAATTAATTAATTATAATTAGTTACTTCACATTCTCTTCTTTTAAATAATAAGTTTTTATCCACTGTTAATTAGGATGTTTAAATAAAAAAAATAACATACACAAATTCGATTGATAATTAAGACATCATATTGTAATAATTTTAAAACGTATACGCAACACCCATAAAATTGTTATATCATGTCACAACGCAAATGAGTTTGATAATTTTATTAGTACATTTCATAAAATTAGTTGTTATTTGTCGGAAACCGAAGTTAAACTCGAAGCTAGAATCTGAAAACTATAGTTTGTATTTGGAATTGGAAATGGTAAATTATTATGGGTTATCATTGTCTTTATAAACGAATTTTTAGAATGTTTTAAGCATGTAAAATAATCGATTATATGTTTTAGAAGGTAATTAACTTAATTATGTTTTATGTATAGTCATCTGTTATTTCAGGTTGATTATCGCATATCTTTTTCAAATTTTATATTTTTGTCCTAAAATTTAAATTTTATTATAGATTTAATCTAAAGTTAAAATGTTATAAATTAGTCGCAAATTTACTTTTTCTTTACTAGTTTATTTTTCTACTACTTCTTTATAATAATTTCCAAGATTTTTTTGTTAACTTTCTCCCCAGCTTTAAAATAAAAGTTCTATTACAATATTTTCTTAATTTTTTTCCCATCTTTTTTTATTGCTGCATATATATTAGCAAACCAATTTTTCTTATTGATTGTGTGATATTTGGATTTGATGAAACAATAAATATAATTTAAAATAAGAGAAAATAATAAAACACCATTTACAAATTATAAAAATACTTTATATTTTACAATGTCGTTTTATATCATTTATATATTTGAGCTAATTTAATTACCTACTAATTTTATCAAATGTAATTTTCATCGGGCTTGCATCTATTTTTCAACCATCTAGTCCGCCACCTTTTCATGTTAAGTTTTTGCTAAATTGAAATATGCATCCATTTTTTTCTTTGATATATTCTTGGTTAAAAATTGAACATTGATCTTTTATAAATTTATCAATTGATATCTTGTTTTGCTTTCAAGATGTTCAAATTTGATAAATTTTAAATATATATTATTCTTATTTTACACTTCTAAAACCTGAATATTTGAATAAACATACAGTAAAATAAGCACACATGTTAAATAAATAAGCCATGACCCAAATTAATATCCAGGAAAAAACATCACGTTTCATGTGCTAAAAGTAGAATATACTAACGTGGTCTCTAAATATTCACCAAGTCTTCAAACACAAAATCCAAAAATTAATTATAAATTTTGGATAATTTAGTTTATTAGTTACGAATATTGAAGATGTAATTTTTCTAGTAAGTTAGAAATCCGATGTATATGTTTGTGGCTTTATGCATTACTACTATGACAAGATATTATAATACTAGTCTTGATTTATGGTTTTCTCTAATCCCAGTTCGAATTGATTAGGTGTTAGTAGTTAGATATCCAAATATCCAAGTTCTATTAATACCGGATGTGAATGGACAAAATCTATCAAGTGTAAGTATCGTTAGAATTAAATATTTTGTTACACACAAACACGATATAAAAATATGAAAACACTAAAAACTCAAAGATTTAATATAGTTAAATCTTTCAAATCCGTTCTAGGGTTTTGGGGTTGTGCAATCCGAATTTCTTGATTAAATTGTGGTATTAATATGAGATTAATGTTGTAGTTTCTTTCCTTAATCCATCTCCAAACCCTAACCAACAAATGGTTGTGAGATTTGTAAGTTTGAAGTTGTTTTGATGGGTTTCCTTTCTAGTTTCTTTCCTTAATCTATCTCCAATCCCTAACCAACAAATGGTTGTAAGATTTGTAAGTTTGAAGTTGTTTTGATGGGTTTCCTTAACCCCTAATGGTGAAATCTGAATTTGGAGTTCATGTCTAGGTATGAGCTTAACTTATGCTTAGTTATTGTGTTTAACTTCAAATCTATTATCTATTTATCAATTTATAGTTTATGGTGATATTATTTGGTATTTGACTTGAATCTAGCTTCGAAGGTGATGATTTGGGTATTCTAAACCTAAGGTTCATAGATTCAAATTTATGGTTCCAAGAAATGATATGAGCTTGAACTTATGATTAGATTACTTGTGTTCTTTCAAATCCATGATCCTTTTATTAATTCATGACTAATGGTGAGATCTCTATGGTTTGATCCAGGTTTAGCTTCCATATTATGATGTGGGTATTTTCAAACCTCATGGGTGCGTTTGGTTGTGGAAAATTGTTTTCATTTGCTAAGAAAATATTATCAGAAAATAGAGTTAAGTTTTCATTTTCAGTTTTCAATGAAAATTTTAGAAAATGTGTTTGGTTGGAAGAGGTGGAGTTTTCATTTTTCATCTTAGAATTTTGGAAAACTTTGGAAAACTGTAAAACACGCTTTCCTAATTTACATACAATTTTGGAAAACTAAAATTTTTCATTTTCTTAGAAAACTTTGGAAAACTGAACGAACAAAACGCGTTCTCAAAATTTATGTTTTTCTTGGAAAAATTTCCTATGAAACTGAAAATTTTCCCACAACCAAATGCAGCCTAAGTTTTCTAGGTTAAGACTTGTGGTTTCAAACAATGATATGAGTTTTATGTAAAGCATATATTATGTATTTCCTTTCCAATCTATGATTCATTGACAATCCTTGTTGTATGGTGAGATTATGAAATTTAGAATAAAATATTACTTTAAATTTTGGGATTTCAACTTTGTTGATTACAAAACTACTTTTCAAGCTTGAATTCCCACATTGAACATATCATCTTGTATAGTTTTGGTATTCAAGCATTATTTGGGGAATTGGGAAGTAATATGCTTATTTGGTGTCATAATTAGAGTTAAAATGGCTTTTAAAAGTTTATTAAAATGTTGGGTTTTGGTATTAAGTTGTGCTTCAAGTTGAACGTATACATAACACATTTTTCCTCATAAAAATGGTTTTGATAGGTGTTAGTATATGTAGAATCAAATCAATTGGTCTTGTGAAGAATTTCAATTACTTTTGGAGTTTGTGTTCTCACTGATTTCTAAAACTAATTTTTATAAAAATCTATATGTTTAATATTGAATCTAACAAAGTGAACCACTTGGGAATCCTTCCTTTTAACCATTTAAGTTGTTTTAACCCTTTTTGAAAGTCGTTGGAGTCATTAGGTGTGTTTTGATGTTCTTTTGGAAGTATGATGACAAAATGAGAAACACAAACTATATTTTGTTTTCTGCCCTAGGGTTCCCAGCACATCCTGTGAGGGACCGCAATGCACTTCTGCCATGTCTCCCTTTTAGCTTTATGTTGAGTTTTGTCTCGTGTCTGCTTCATTCCTTCTGTTTCTTTTTCTTCTATAATCTAAGTTAGGACTTTTTTGGGGTATTTTGAGCTTAGCATTTTAAGTGGCCCACAGAAAGGTATTATAGCCTTTTGACACCTTGTAATGATATTAGGTGTTTAAATAGAGAAGTTTCGAGCTGGAAGTGACATGGATCAAGTTAAAAGATCTTTGGTGCTTTAAGCTTAGGACTTAAGGTGAGTAAACTTACCTTGGAATACTTTTCCCCACAATGAGTATCTTACTGGTGTTTTCCATTTTTGTGTTATGTTATACATATGTGTATTAATTAGAAATTACATATAAAATATATTCTTTGTTTTCTTGTTATGATATTTTATTATTCGGATACGTCCTTTTGAAATTAAGGGCATATTTTGAAAAATGGATTTTATTGTAAGAGGAGATACTCATTCTATGGTTTTTTGGGAATACTTACCCTTCGGGTTTTTATTGTGAGTTACCGGGAATACACATCACATGTTATTGGTTCTTGTGTTTTGAAACTATCTAACATATACTTGATTGTTGATTGCCCGTATGGAAATTATTTGTGCATTCATGAAATTCTTTTTTTAGAAATGTGTTGGGTTGATATAAAGGTAAAAATGATTATTTTGAGAAAAGAGATTTTAGCATGCTACTTGTTGCATACATGCACATCATACTAGGATGGGTATGACTTTTTTTGTGAGTAGATTTCTATATAATCCTCACGTGCACGAGTAAAGGCTCGCTATCTCTCGACAATTTCATCTGTCATGCGTTCGTCCCACTCAGGAATCATTATTTTATTTTCGGGTTTGAGTACAAAAGTTGGTTGTTTTTCATGAGTTCTTTGTATCCGATGTTTGTTATGACATGGGCTTTGGGATAGACTTAGGATGGGATAGTTGCATGCATTGCATTATCCATTTGGATTGTTTGTACTTGTAAATATATTTGGAAAAGTATCAAATTTTGTATATTGATTTATTGTTTGGATTATCATTTCCGAATGTTTTTGTAACTTGTATGAGTATTATTTGATCTATATGATCTTGTTTGGATTTTGATTATTGAGAAGCTTTTTATTTGAGGAACATCCACCCATATTATTTGTTAACTTGTGATGTTTATATGATATTTCTCATCAATAACAATTTACTTTGACTGATAACATATTTTACCCCCAAGCTAACTCTTGATGCTTATTTTTTTTTTTTTTGAGAAGGTATGGGTTTGTATATTGGTGTATGAACCAAAGTCTTCCTTCATATGATGTCCATAATGTCTAACCATGGGATTGTACTCACTAGGATCCCCCTAGCCTAACCTACTTGTTGATAAACTATTGAAGTTATTAGATATTTGTAGAAGCTTAGAAGATTCACATGCTTTAGATATTTAGAAGACCTTTGGTTTGTAATTTCTTCTTAAACCTTTGTTTTGATATCTATTGTAGCACTCTCACATGAAATTTTGTATTAACCACTAGTGTTTTGGGAAACTTTTTATTGGGGCGGTTATTCGTTTTTGAACTTAGAAAAAATTTTAATTGAAACTTTTGGACTATTTTCCTACAACTAAAGGCTATTTTAAATGAATTTTATTAAAGGGTGTTTTAGATAAGCCCATGCAAGCGGTGTTACATATAGTTATGTTAAAGGTCATATCCTTCTCACCGATCCTGTATCTAATGTTAAAACGACCTTTTCTATAATTTCCCGGGAGGAGTCACAACAAAGAAGTGGGTCCTTGTCTAATTATCAATATTCCCAATCTTCTTCTAAATCTCAACCCACTATTTTAATAGTAGGTTTAAGAGCAGATTTAATCCTAACAGTTCTAATAAGAACAAGACTTAGGTTGTTCATTGTAAAAATTGTGTTCTTAAAGGACATCCTATAGAAAAATGTTATAAAATAATTGGGTACCCTAAATATTTCAAACCTAAAAGTGATTCTATGTGTCAAAATAATCAAAATAAGAATTTATATTTGAATTCTTCTACTATATCTTCTAGATTAACTAACTCTTATGGTTTGTCTATGTCTACTGGAATGTTTGAATATCATCATCTCACTAAGGATCAAGACATCGGATTTTTTCAAGTTACTATCGATAAGAAAACAAATAAGGAAGAATATATTAGTGCTAACATGACAGATACTTCTTTGTTTGAAGCATTTAACTCTACATGTAAGTATAAAAAATGGTTAGTTAATTCAGGAGCTAGTCAACATATGATTGCTTCTGAATCATTAATTCATGATACGGTGGATGTATCTAAATTGAATCTTCTTATTAGTCATCGAAATGGTACATCTGCTGAAATTGAAAAAAAAATAGAAATATGAAACTCTCTAAATCCTTAACCTTGTTTGATGTGTTTGTTGTTTCTGAGTTTAATGTCGATATGTTGTATCTGTTGGATTAGGTGTCTATGGCCATAACTATAATTGGTATGTACTTGACCCAAGAGTAGCATGGTCCATTTGGATTGCATATCACCAAGACAATTTGATAGGATGGACTTTTGAGAAGATGTTATTTATGATTTGCTAAAATATTATAAGTTTTAATATATTAATATGAAATCATATGATTTAATTAGTATTGATCAAGAATTAATTTGGAATTAATTTTGTGATCAAAAGAGACTAATTAAATATATGGGGATTTATTTGGTAAATCAATGATTCTTATAGTGTGGGCCAATTGTTATTTAGGATGGGCTAAACCAATATGGTAGTCGTGGATAGTCCATGGAGGATTAACCCATGGATCCTAGGTAATATGAAGAGTCATGGGCATTAGGGTTTACATGGTGCTAACCCTAATCTTGCCACACTATATAAGAAGCCCCTTAGCATCCAAAATGGTGCACTAGATGTTCTAAGAGTTCATGAGCCGATTTGAGTGTAAGAATATTCTCTCAACATTCATCTTTTGTCCAAAGGTGAGTTGTGATTCCCTTTGAGGTGCAACACTTGGGGCACTAAGTTCTTAAAGGCCAAACACAACAAGTTCTAAAAGCTATATAAAGAGGTAAACTCCTAACTAGTATTCTATGTTGTTTATGTCAATTTCATGCTAGTTAAACATAGATCCAAAGCTTTTAGGGTTGTATGTGCACTATAGGATGTTGTAGTATACTAAAACCCATTAGTGGTATCAAAACCTAGGACTGTTTTCCATTATACTTGATGTTTTATTGGTTTTCAAAGTGAAAAAAAATCAAATTTTCGGCCTTTTGCCTAGTGAACTTGTCGAGTCCACTAGGTGACTCGCCGAGTCCCCTCATAAAATGGCCAACTCGATGAATCCGGTTCATGTACTCATCGAGTTGGTGCTCCAGTGGGAAGATTTTCGAATTTTGGTCAGAAACTGGATTAGGATCATTACCCCAAACTGTTTTTTGAACCATGAAATGTGTTTTTTTCTCATAAGGTAATGATCATGCTTGTCCAATCAAAAGATAATTGTCATAGTTTCAAGATTTGTATTATTTTATATGATAGACTAATTTCTTGGAAATAGTTGATGTGAATTATCTTGACTTACGAGTTTAATCTAGACCATAGAAAAATTATTTGATTATTGTGTTAACTGAAGTATCTGATCTAAATGCCTTTTATGAATTCCATAACTTGTCCTCAAGTTATGGAAAATAAAAAGTTTTTCATGAATGTTTTTTTGAACTCCATAACTTGTCCTTAAGTTATGGAATTTCAAGAGTCTAATTTTAAAAAGTCATCTTAAAGGTTTTAAGGTCTTCCATACCTTGTCCTCAAGTTATGGAACTTGAAAAGTTTTTTCATAAAACCTCATTAAACTCATAAGTTAGAGACATGAAAAGTTTTGACAAGTTTTGGAATTTGTAAAGTCTCACTTTTTAATACTTTAATTTCAAACCCTAGAGTTTTAAAAGTTAAAATTCTACCCTTCTACTTATATTATCATAAGTTTAATAATTATATATATATATATATATATATATATATATATATATATATATATATATATATATATATATATGTATGTATAAGACAAGTCAGTCTTACCGATAGTAGGCCTCATTCACGAAGCCGGTCTATAAGGGGGTATAAGGTTGCCACCTATAAAATGACAGTTTAATGGGTGTCCACTCTCACCCACCGCTTCGTTGACTGGTGGAGGGTCGTTAGCCGAACGGGTAGGATAGGACACTAATTCTCATTATAAGTATAATGATGATTATAAAGTAACTAAACCTTTATTAAATTACCAATCTTAGTTACCTTACGAAAATTGTGAATATGGTACGATGCCATGAAATTGCACTTTGCACCTTGTTAAGTCGGTAGTGGAGCGTGTGTGGTTAACCGACATACTAATATGGGACTGACAGTACATGGAAAATGATAGCTTGATGGTAATCATATATCAATGGAGCGTGTGCGGTTAACCGGCACATTGATTAGGTTGTTTATAACATTGGGTGTACCAAGCTAATTTGCATGGTTATTCATACCTTGTTTGTGATCCTCGACATCCCAGTCACAAAACTGAAGGACACAATCGAGATTTAAACATGCCGTTGAAAAATTCAATGAATCTCAAAGGATCTAGGAATTTCAATCCATTTAAAACTTAATAATCAATTTCTTTTTTCATGGTGGAAATTGGTAAATCGTCATTTACCTACCTTCAAATATTTTGCATTTGGATTACGACATCCCTCTTCCGAATTGTAAAATATTCTGTTGCGTCCTAGCCTTAATATTTCTTGTTGGGTGTTATATTAAGGACTAAAATCAACTAAACTTGAATTTCTCCAATTACATATGTCTAGTTCAGACAACTATGGTCTTCCCGAATCTTTTAGAAAAAGCTTTCTTTATAAAGATGATTTTCCACAAGGAGATCAAGGTGAAAGATTAATCCCTTCGTCGTGTTGTAGTGGAACTTCACTTCCTTCACCTCCTACAATAAATTCTCCCTGAACCACAAGTTCAAGGTCACTCAAATCCATATTGGCAGGAAGGAAAGTCTGTATGTGCTCACGTCTTCGAGATGAAGTTACATATTGACAAGCTCGGAGAGTTGGGTGTCGAAGTCTCGAGGAAGTTGGCTATTGACTGGGTTCTTCAATCGCTTCCTAAGTCATATAACGGGTTTTTTAGGGACTGCTATATGGGAGATCATGACATGACCCTTATTGATCTAACATATTTGCTCGTTGCTGTTAAATAAGCAATGATTTCGCGCACTGGTAAAACAAATTTGATTGGAAGATCTACTCCCCAAACTTCCATGGACATTGACAATGGTAACATTGAAAGTCCAGAAAATATTTCTCTTCCCAATGGAAAGGGATTGGCCATGGTCAAGTCATTTGATAAAATGGTAAAGAGAAAGAATAAGTCTGAGATTGTCCCGTGTACCTTTCCCAAGGAGTCCATATGTTACTATTGCCAAGAGAAGAGGCATTGGTTGCGAAGCTGCCGTATCTACCTGAAGGATAAAGATGGTAAAGTCAAAAACTTTGACTCTACTTCAGGTAAATCTACTATCTAACTCTATTAAGTTCCTAATTGTTGATTCTTAATACATGATGCGACAAGGTTGCATTTTGATGTTTTCTAGAATCGAAGAAATGAAAGGAAACTTAAAGGAAGAGTAAGCATATTCTGATTGTGAAGAGATGGATTTTGATCGCATGGTTCAATGATCAGAATTGAGTTGCTTCTTAAAAGTTATGATAGATTGCTTAGAAATTTGTAATAACATAGTTTTCACTTGTCTTTGCATTATAAGGAAAAGTTTTCTGCAATTTTTATAAATAAAGAAAATTTTTGAAATTTATTTTATTTTAAGTTTCCTTACAATGGCATTTGTGAAAATTGATGTTTATGTACGTTTCTAGCAACATTGGGAAAATGGATTTGATTCTTTCGTTTGTGGTAGTGTCAAAATTTGCCAAATAAGGAAAGATTCTCATTACCCAAGTTCCAGTTGGATAAAAACTTGGAATCATGCAACTTGAGTAGTGTGATGAATTAGAACCTTCATATTTGGGAAATTAAGACTAACTCCTTGATCACATGAATATGTGAGTCAAGTGAAGGACTAGGGGATCGGGTACACTAGGTGTGCGCTGGTCAGGTCCACCACAAATAACGATAAGACTATTTTTCATGATTTACTAAAGTTTAGTAAATATGGTTATGCTTACAAGTTTAAGTATAATTCTAAACATTGGAAAAGTTTCAATGTGTAGCAGAACGAATAAGAAGAATCAAGTTAGGCAGAAAGATAAAAGTTTCTACAATATGAAAAGATGGGAGAGTGCTTGAGTATCGTGGGTTATGATCATCTTAATGATTATGAAAAACCATGCCACAATTGATCCTCTAAGGATATCTTATTGCACTTGTATGGATAAGAAAATGTTTTTTGCCATGGAATGACCAGTTCATCTTCTCTTCATACTCCAAAGCTCCACGCCCCATAATGCCTGCAAAATAAATCAAAAAATAGTAAAGTACCAGACATTCTTAATGAAATGTGCAATTGTCCTAATAATCAAATAAATGCAATAATTAAGAAGTAGAATGCTATGAAAGGACGAAAATAAACATGCAAAATAGGTGCATAAAATGCACCTATCAGCTCCATCGATATCGAAATTCTCTAGATGGTTCAGAATAGGTGGAGTTGGCGGAGTAGGAAAGGTTGGTTGAACTTGCGTAATAGGTGGGATAGTCCCGAAGGGATCCGACACAGATGGGGTCGGAATCGGAGGGTTAACATGACTAACCTATGCAATAGTACCTCTTGATAGTTCTCTTAATGTTTGTACAGCGTTGGATTTGCGGCCTTGTAGTTCGTCAAAGAGTTGGTAGAGCTTCAACTTCTTCAGAGATCCATTACTCTAAAGACGTGATTTGACATTCCCCTAACCTTTTATGAGGCTATTGATAAAATTCAGATTGTACTTTAGAGGAGTTCTTGTTATTCCGTGTGCAGTCATGTTGTTTACAATGATTTGATACCTATTTGAAGCCGAGGCTATAGATTCACCTGGAGTAGTTGTGAAGATATCAATGATGTTAACAACCAAAGTCAGACGCGTATCTTTCATGTTTTCGGACCCTTCAAAAAATCACGAAGAGTGTCCTAAATCTCCTTTATAGATTTGAACAACTTAATGTGCTCAAAGAGAGATGGAGGAACACTGAACACCTTCTCGAAAAATGCAATCTGGTCCGCATGCAATTTATCGATATATGTAGTAGTGAGAGGCGGTGGGCATTGATCTTCTTGGCCCATGAGAGTTGTAGCAACATCTCTCACCGTTTGTCTGACCGGAACATGTGGACCTTCTTTTACATATCTCTATATTTATTCACCTTTTTCCTTACCAGGTAAAAAACTTTCCCTTCTAACTTTCCAGTGATTATACTCTTCAACAACTAGCAGTGGGGAACGGGAAGGGCAACCCACGCTATTTGCTATTTGCATTTAATAAATTTGTTGAGATGAATTAAGAGCAGCCATTGAAGTTAAGATGTTAGAGTAAAAGCGGTATATAGATGAAATTTTACCCTGAACACATAAATGATTAAGATACAAAGGTAATCTCAAATCAACTATAATCTATTTTTATGGATTCAAAGGATAACCACTCAAGCTCTGATACTAATTATGAGAATAAGAATCAATGTGCAAGGACAAGGTTTGAAAACTCAAACCTTGAGTTAACCTTTAAGATCAATGTATGCTCTTAATATGTAGTTCTAGTCGAATATGGTAAACCAGTTAAGACTTGAAGATAAACAATCAACAAAGTATTCAAGTAATAAATGAAGTAAGATTGAGTATAATCAATGCAAAGACAATTTAAGACATGAAGAATGTAACTGAAAGAAGTTTGACTTGCAAGAGATAATAGATTGATGTGAAGAGAATATCGAGTTCTATTCTTGGATAATAACTCATGAAACATTCACTCCTTATATAGCAAAGGAGGAACTTGGTACAAACCGCTAACGCATTCTAAGGACTGGATATAACCAAGTTTTTGACAATCTAACACTTAATAGATTTACAAGATTTAGTACTAAGAACTGTTACATCAAGATAAGACAAAATACATTAATTGCTTGTTTAGACGCTGAATTGAAATACATTTCATCATATCTGATTCACCATTCACTTCAGAACACCATCTTATTTGAAACATAAATTTGACTTCTGAATTTCTTGGGATTGCTATAGGTTCACTTCTTATGCATCAAAATGGCCTTGAGAAACCTTTGGATGAAATTGACGAAGAGAAGGCCGCTCCTGATGAAATGTGTCACACCCCGAAAACCAAAGGCGGAAACATTTACGGGGTTGACTCCACGTTGAGTATCAAATCCAATGCACATAGTAAAGCAGTAATCACAAAACATTACATTACATAATATTGATTACATCTGTTTGAAAGTAAAGTTGTACAAGTGTTTTACATATGTAATATAAACAAAAGTAAAGACGAGTCCTCGGAACGCTCCGTCTTCTCCAAAAGGTGGCGGTGTACCTGTCTAACGCTGACCTGAGAATACAAGCGGTTTGAAAATCAGCATAAAGCTGGTGAGTTCATAAGCGGTTTAGTTTTGAAAAGATCGAGTTTCCTTTGTTACAATTTCGAAAACGGTTGGTTATGTCATTCCAGGAAAATCCCATATTTTCCTTATAGTTTTAGTTATTCGTTTGTTACTTTATCCGTTGATGAGTTCATGTGCTACCCAGGAAAATTCCATATTTTTCTACGTGTTGAGTTGCCTATTTGTATCTAAGTTCGTTACTGGTTGTTATGTTATCCCAGGAAAATCCCATATTTTCCTATGTGTTGAGTTGGTTCTTAAGTTTGCTTTCGAAGTACTAGTAATTACCAGGTGTATAGTATTAGTTAAGTATTCTAAACCCTTAGTTATTCTACATTCGAATGACTATTATCTACTAACTTAGTTGTATTTTCGAGTATTTGGAATCACACAGAAGCGTACATTACAATATTTTTGAAGTTCTGTTGAGTTCCAAAAGAGTACATTAGTTGTATAATCGAAGCTCTGTCGACATTTTGAGGCGGATATATTCGAAACTCAGAAGAGGTCTAGAGGCATATTTTCGTATTTAATTCAAAACTCTGGTGACACTCAAGGGGTACACTAGCTGTATGTTCGAAGTCTTGGTGTCATCCAAAGGCGTTAATTCACATTCGTATTCCTATTTCTATTCGTATTCGTACTATGCTATTGGTTAGATTCGTATTCGTATTCGTTCTATCCTATTAGTTATATTCGTATTCACATTCGTATTCGTACTAACGTAATAGTTATATATTCGTATTCGTTCTATCTTATTAGTTATATTCGTATTCGCATTCGTATTCGTACTAACCAAATAGTTATATTCGTATTCGTTCTATTCTATTAGTTATAATCGTATTCGCATTCATTTAGTATTAATCTTAGTTATGATTAGTATGATTTCTTATTCAAAGAGAATATAGTTATAACACTTTTAAAAGAAATCTATGTTTAGTCTAACTGTTTAACCTGCAATTCGAACCATTAGTTATCACAATTTTCATTATTAAAATCATACATGAAATAAAACATTTGAAATGAAAATACGTTTAAGTACAAGATTTCTTGTACTTTTGCTTGTATTCCCCCCTGAAAATGTTGAAAACCATTTAAAAAGGGTAGGGGTATGAACTCACCGGTTGAGAAACGCGTCAGATTGGATCCTAAGCGTCAGTTCTGGGTTCGCGAACACACAAGTTTCCTATGGATTATTAAATGATACATATTTGTATTTAATTAGGACTTGATTAATTTATTTGCCAACGACATACACTTCTAGTTGTGGAAACACCCCATTTTGAGTGTTTGGAAGGACCCGGGTGGCGTTTAAGGACTTATATGACTAGGGAATGGAGTTTACTCTTCAAGAGTAAACTCCTAAAGGAGTTTACTACCCTAAACACCCCATCCACATGAGTTCACGGCCGTGAACTCATGGAGGGTGATTTTGGGTGCAAAATGGCTTCGTAACAATCGGGAATAATTGCTAGACTTGGATTTTTGGCTTTGGAATGGTTTAAAACTCACAAAGGGACCATTTATTGGAGTTTACGGCTGTAAACATGGAGTTTACGGCCGTAAACTCCCCCCTCACACAAGATCCTTGATGTTTTGGTCCTAACTCAATCACATGTGATTCTAATGATTTTTCCTAAGCTTATATGGATTTTTGAGCGACTTTTGGAAGGGATTTTGGAGTTTACGGCCCATGAACCTCCCTCATGGCCGTGAACTCCCTAAATGGGTGATTTATTATGTTTTAGGCTTCTAAACTTGTTTGTGGACACTTCTAGAATTTATCCCAAGGCTTTAGGTGTGTTAAAGTGTCATTTTAAAACATTTAGAGGAGTTTACTCTCCAAGAACAATGAGTTTACGGCCCAAGCATGATCTTGGGTAGTAAACTCAAGTTTACTCCTCTAAATTATGTTCAAGGTGTTCCAAGGCCAATTCCATAATTCTACAAATCATATCTAAGTCTTATTGGTGTTTTGGAAGGGTTTAAGGGCATAAAAACCCCCCATATATATGAGTTTACGGACCAAGCATGTTCTTGGGCAGTAAACTCATGTTTACTCTTCAAAATCCATGATAAAGGCATTCTAAGTCCAGTCCATTAAGCCATTAAGCCATATCTAAGTTCCAAAGGTCGATTGGAAGGGTTTTTGGGCTCTAAAACCCATTATATATAAGTTCACGGCCTAGGGCTGTTCCAGGGCCGTAAACTCATGAATGTGGTCCTATTCCATGATTTGAACTCGAATTTGAAGGCTAGAGGGGTTGCATAACAAGTTAGGGAAGGTACCTTGGTGATTAGAAGCCTTAAATTTGAGATTTGGACCCTTAAACTTGGATTTAGGAGAGAGGTTAGAAAGACAGTAGAGAGAGGAAGCAAAAGCTTCTAATGAATGTTTAAACACGTTTAAATAGGTCCAAAAACTTGGACACGATGGAATTTTACCCGATACCGGCATTAAACGGGGTTTTTGGTCGCACCCGATTAAGTTGTCGTTACCCGACGAGATAGAATTTAGAAATTTCAAGTTAATGATTTTGGGCCATTTTTATGAGTTTTAAATGGATTTGAACGCTTACGAGACTAAAATAAACTTATAGTTTATATATCTTAGTGCAAAAACAAAAGCGGAACGAATCGATAAAGGTGGATTTTTACGTGCGGAACGGATTTCGGGGATGGACAACTTCGGGTTGTTACATTATCCCCCTGTTAGAGGGAATTTTGTCCCGAAATTCAAAGGTTACGATACAGCTCATGAAATGAAAAGAGATGCGGGTGGATCAGCTGCTCCGGGTTTTCACGCTCCCAAGTGGCATCGGGTCTCCGCTTGACGTTCCAGCGAACCCTCACTATCGGGACGCATTTTGGATTCGTTGGATAGATACTTCTCAAAGACCGAGACATGAAGTATCAGATGGGTGTTAATAAGTTCCGAGGGCAATCGAAGTTTGAAGGTTACGGAATCGATTTCACAAGGGTCGCGAAGGGTCTAATGTACCATGAGGGAAGTATTTCGCTTTTCTAAAGCATTCCATGCCGAGTTTGCATCAAAGTTTTCCATGAAAAGTTTATCATTAGATCAAATGGAAAGGGATAATTATCCAGATTGAGGATACGATCTATAGGTATGACGTTAACATTCTCCTTCTCATTGGTTGGTCATCTCGACGATGCACGTTTCGATTACTAACGAAGGATTTAGTTTAGAAAGATATTTTGAATGAATGGTTAGCAAATTCTTTCAGCATTAGAATCAAAAAGGATCATAGGTACAAGATTTATCGAGAAGAAGTATACCTGTGGCAACGGTGGGATCGGCGGCTGTCCTTTCTTGACCCATAGTTAGAACTCTCCCAGTGTTGCCAGACGTTACTGTCTTTGGACAGTTTCACTTATAGTGCCTGACCTCTCCACAGCTATAGCAGGTTTGACTGATACCAGCTCCGGAAGTTTGACTAGTTGACGGGGTTGGGGTTTTGCAGGTTCGTGCGAGGTGACCTTCCTGGCCACAACTTCTACAGAACTTTACACGACAAGGGCCAGGGATGCGATGGTGGTAGTTACATCGGTCACACCACGGGAGGATACCGGCATATCCGGTGACAGGTACTTGGGATGTGGAATTGACAACAGAAACAGCAACAGGAATAGTGGCAGCGTGGACTGACACTATTTGTTGTTTCTTCGAGGGTTCTGGGGAAGACTGACTCTTCTTCTTCTTCTTTCTCCAAAACTTTCTTTTCTCGCCACTCTTTTCTGTTGGCTCAGGAGTGGTGCCTGCTGCTTCTTGGTTATCATTGTGATCGATCAAAGTTTGTGCCAGACACTTGGCGCTGTCATAGGTATCTGGCTTTGCTGCTATAACATTCCCTTTTGTTGGCTGGGTTAATCCCCGGATGAACCTTTCTACCTTTTTGCTCTCCGGGGTAACCATTCCCGGACAAAGCAGTGTTAAGTCATCAAATATGGATGTGTAGGCGGCGATATCGGAACCTTTCATCTCCAGGTTCCAGAGTTCATGCTCCAGCTTCGGGATCTCGCCCCGAGGGCAATACTCCGCGTGCAGAAGTTCCTTCATAACTTCCCATCCCATAGCATTGGCTACAGGTAGAGTCAGGGATTTGACTCGGCCGTTCCACCAAGTCAAAGCTTTATCGGTGAGCGTACAAGCGGCAAATTTTACCTTGTCGGATTCCGAACAGGCACAAATCTCGAAGACAGATTCGATTTTCTCTAACCACCGAGTTAGAGTAATGACACCCCCTGTCCCATCAAAGAATGTCGGTTTTGCGTTCATGAAGTCTTTATAGGAGCACTCCTTCCGGTGTCCCTGATTACCTTCTTGATTTTGTTTTTGGGAACCACCTCCTGAACCATTAGGGTTTAGTTGAGGTAGGAGAGCTGATATCGTGGCAGAAATGGTTGCCTGAAGTGTTTCTAGATCGATTTGAAGAGGAGGTGGTGGCGGCGGAGGGTTGTTGGTGTTCTTTGAGCTGGGTCTTTTCCTCGGAGGCATCTTGATCTAAAAAGATCAGGAAAAAGAGGATCATAAGTCCTCTGAATTGAATCAAGAGATATGGATCAGGGGATATCTCATCGAGACAGATATAACATTATATTAAGTGATAAAGCAGGAAAGAGTGATCAAGGCAGAAAATTTTTATCGCTAGAGGAATGATCAAGTAACAGCACGTATACGAGGATTTCTACAAAGGATCGGCTCGAGAAATACTCCCATAGTATTTCATGGTTCGCTGCAGTGACGACTCGTTGTTTGGGATATTAGGTAAGTTTTAGGTATGCTGCGTACCACAGTCACTCCCAAGCACATGTTGGCCGTGTCTCTAATGAATATAGTTGGCCAGGCTATATTGATCCTAGACATGACTACATAACTGCCCCGGTTTAACCGCAGTGTACAACACCCATTTACTTATATTTTGTTCTACTTGTAGTCACGGATTTCGACGGTCGGTATACTTGTATACTTTAGAAAATACTTATATTCGTAGAGTATACTTTTAGTTCAGAGCGCTTAGGCCCTTTAATGTTTATAGTCTTATACCATGTAAGCTTTGGTATACCAGTTCACTATAAACAAGGGCTCTGATACCAATCTGTCACACCCCGAAAACCAAAGGCGGAAACATTTTCGGGGTTGACTCCACATTGAGTATCAAATCCAATGCACATAGTAAAGCAGTAATCACAAAACATTACATTACATAATATTGATTACATCTGTTTGAAAGTAAAGTTGTACAAGTGTTTTACATATGTAATATAAACAAAAGTAAAGACGAGTCCTCGGAACGCTCCGTCTTCTCCAAAAGGTGGCGGTGTACCTGTCTAACGCTGACCTGGGAATACAAGCGGTTTGAAAATCAGCATAAAGCTGGTGAGTTCATAAGCGGTTTAGTTTTGAAAAGATCGAGTTTCCTTTGTTACAATTTCGAAAACGGTTGGTTATGTCATTCCAGGAAAATCCCATATTTTCCTTATAGTTTTAGTTATTCGTTTGTTACTTTATCCATTTATGAGTTGATGTGCTACCCAGGAAAATCCCATATTTTCCTACGTGTTGAGTTGCCTATTTGTATCTAAGTTCGTTACTGGTTGTTATGTTATCCCAGGAAAATCCCATATTTTCCTATGTGTTGAGTTGGTTCTTAGGTTTGCTTTCGAAGTACTAGTAATTACCAGGTTTGTAGTATTAGTTAAGTATTCTAAACCCTTAGTTATTCTACATTCGAATGACTATTATCTACTAACTTAGTTGTATTTTCGAGTATTTGGAATCACACAGAAGCGTACATTACAATATTTTTGAAGTTCTGTTGAGTTCCAAAAGAGTACATTAGTTGTATAATCGAAGCTCTGTCGACATTTTGAGGCGGATATATTCGAAACTCAGAAGAGGTCCAGAGGCGTATTTTCGTATTTAATTCAAAACTTTGGTGACACTCAAGGGGTACACTAGCTGTTTGTTCGAAGTCTTGGTGTCATCCAAAGGCGTTAATTCACATTCGTATTCCTATTTCTATTCGTATTCGTACTATGCTATTGGTTAGATTCGTATTCGTATTCGTTCTATCCTATTAGTTATATTCGTATTCGCATTCGTATTCGTACTAACCTAACAGTTATATTCGTATTCGTTCTATCCTATTAGTTATATTCGTATTCGCATTCGTATTCGTACTAACCTAATAGTTATATATTCGTATTCGTTCTATCTTATTAGTTATATTCGTATTCGCATTCGTATTCGTACTAACCTAATAGTTATATTCATATTCGTTCTATTCTATTAGTTATAATCGTATTCGCATTCGTTTAGTATTAATCTTAGTTATGATTAGTATGATTTCTTATTCAAAGAGAATATAGTTATAACACTTTAAAAAGAAATCTATGTTTAGTCTAACTGTTTAACCTGTAATTCGAACCATTAGTTATCACAATTTTCATTATTAAAATCATACATGAAATAAAACATTTGAAATGAAAATACGTTTAAGTACAAGATTTCTTGTAATTTTTCTTGTATTCCCCCCTGAAAACGTTGAAAACCATTTAAAAAGGGTAGGGGTATGAACTCACCGGTTGAGAAACGCGTCAGATTGGATCCTAAACGTCAGTTCTGGGTTCGCGAACACACAAGTTTCCTATGGATTATGAAATGATACATGTTTGTATTTAATTAGGACTTGATTAATTTATTTGCCAACGACATACACTTCTAGTTGTGGAAACACCCCCATTTTGAGTGTTTGGAAGGACCCGGGTGGCGTTTAAGGACTTGTATGACTAGGGAATGGAGTTTACTGCCCTAAACACCCCATCCACATGAGTTCACGGCCGTGAACTCATGGAGGGTGATTTTGGGTGCAAAATGGCTTCGTAACAATTGGGAATAATTGCTAGACTTGGATTTTTGGCTTTGGAAAGGATTAAAACTCACAAAGGGACCATTTATTGGAGTTTACGACTGTAAACATGGAGTTTACGGCCGTAAACTCCCCCCTCACACAAGATCCTTGATGTTTTGGTCCTAACTCAATCACATGTGATTCTAATGATTTTTCCTAAGCTTATATGGATTTTTGAGCGACTTTTGGAAGGGATTTTGGAGTTTACGGCCCATGAACCTCCCTCATGGCCGTGAACTCCCTAAATGGGTGATTTATTATGTTTTAGGCTTCTAAACTTGTTTGTGGACACTTCTAGAATTTATCCAAAGGCTTTAGGTGTGTTAAAGTGGCATTTTAACACATTTAGAGGAGTTTACTCTCCAAGAACAATGAGTTTATGGCCCAGGCATGTTCTTGGGCAGTAAACTCAAGTTTACTCCTCTAAATTGATGTTCAAGGTGTTCCAAGGCCAATTCCATAATTCTACAAATCATATCTAAGTCTTATTGGTGTTTTGGAAGGGTTTAAGGGCATAAAAACCCCCATATATATGAGTTTATGGCCCAAGCATGTTCTTGGGCAGTAAACTCATGTTTACTCTTCAAAATCCATGATAAAGGCATTCTAAGTCCAGTCCATTAAGCCATTAAGCCATATCTAAGTTCCAAAGGTCGATTGGAAGGGTTTTTGGGCTCCAAAACCCATTATATATGAGTTCACGGCCTAGGGCTGTTCCAGGGCCGTAAACTCATGAATGTGGTCCTATTCCATAATTTGAACTCGAATTTGAAGGCTAGAGGGGTTGCATAAGAAGTTAGGGAAGGTACCTTGGTGATCAGAAGTCTTAAATTTGAGATTTGGACCCTTAAACTTGGATTTAGGAGAGAGGTTAGAGAGAGAGTAGAGAGAGGAAGCAAAAGATTCAAATGAATGTTTAAACATGTTTAAATAGGTCCAAAAACTTGGACACGATGGAATTTTACCCGATACCGGCATTAAACGGGGTTTTTGGTCGCACCCGATTAAGTTGCCGTTACCCGACGGGATAGAATTTAGAAATTTCAAGTTAATGATTTTGGGCCATTTTTATGAGTTTTAAATGGATTTGAACACTTACGAGACTAAAATAAACTTATAGTTTATATATCTTAGTCCAAAAACAAAAGCGGAACGAATCGATAAAGGCGGATTTTTACGCGCGGAACGGATTTCGGCGATGGACAACTGCGGGTTGTTACAAAATGGCCGTCGACAAGAAACACTATAATGATCCCATAAAAGTTGTGTGCATCATAGTGGCCACAATGACTCCAGAATTACAAATGCACTATGAGGATTACTAGTCGTACGAGATGAACAAGGAACTTATGCAGAAATACAAATGCACTTGACCCGATAGAAGTGGTGACTATCTTGTTGGATTAGTGTCTAAGTCCATAACTATTTTGGTATGTACTTGACCCGATTATGAGCATGGTCCTTTTGTGTTGCCTTCACCATAGCAATATGTAGGATGAATTAAGAAGAGAAATGTTTAATATGATTTATTAATATATTATAAGAATAATATATTAAAGGAGAAATCATATTGTTGAATTAATATTAGTCAAGAATTAATTGATAATTAACTTTGTGGCTAAAAGAGATTAATTAAATATAGGGGACTGAACTGCAATTACTGGATAATTGAGTTATTGTGCTAAGGAATTCTAAAGGAACAAGGGGTGAACGAAATTATGATGGGAGCCCATCATATTTTCGTCCATGGACTTATCCAGAAGGTTCCATGGGCTGCTTAGAGTTTAAGCTGTCCATTAGGGTTTTGACTGAAACCCTAGCAGCGCACACAAGTATATAAAGGACCCCTTAGGCCCCAAAAACGTATGTAACTGAATCCTTAGGGTTTCTAGATGTTTTTGGGTGCCTCCTCTCTTCTCCTTTTTCATCTGGTTGCTTAGTGGTGTTTGTGACTCCATTAGAGGTGCAACACTTGAGGCACTAAGCTTTCTAAAGCCAATCTAAGCAAGGAATTGATTGTTATTGCAATATAACAATCAAAGGTAATTACTAAACCCTTATTTCAGTTCTTATTTGATAGATCTAGGGTTTATAGCTTTGGATATTCAATTGCATGTTCATTAGACAAATTAGACCCAAAAGCTATTAGGTTTTGCATGTACACCATAGGACTGATGTTTTGCTCAAAACACATCATATCTTAGTATTGTGTTCCGCGACTACCTTAAGGGATGTTAAATAGTTTCACAATTGACACCTCCTAGGACACAACAACCTAATGGTGTGGCTAAAAGGCGTAATAGAACCTTGTTGGACATGGTTCGTTCCATGATGATTCGAGCTTTTCTTCCAATCTTATTATGGGGGTATACCTTAGAGATTTCCACCCATATTCTTAATCTTGTCCCAACTAAGAAGGTTTCCAAAACACCTCACAATATATGGACAGGGAAGGTTCCCTCGTTAGCACATATCATTGTTTGGGGTTGTGAAGCTTTTGTTAGAGGAGAGACTCATGAAAAGCTTGAAACTCTAAGTGAGAGATGTATTTTCATCTTCTATCAACAAACATATAAACATAGTGATAGCATGGTCTTTATAGCATGAAGGGAAGTCGTTTGCGATATATATATATATATATATATATATATATATATATATATATAAAGAGAGAGAGAGAGAGAGAGAGAGAGAGAGAGAAAGAAAGAGAGAGCTCATATGCAAAGAGGAAAGTGGGAGTACAACAGATCTTGAAGAAATTCAGGAATCAAACAAGAAAGAACCTCTAAAGACACTAGGGCTCAACTTGAGGAAGAAATTCCAGTTGAACCAATTGACGAGTCATTACCTCTTAGGCTTTCCAGTAGAGTTAGAATGACACCTGAGCTCTATGGTTTGCATATTACTACAGATGGTGATATGTTTATTAGTGATAGTATACTGGTAAATTTTGATGAACCTTCTAACTACAAGGAAGCCATGGCAGGCCCTAAGTCAGTGAAATGGCAAGAGGCAATGGAAAGAGAGATCAAGTCAATATATGAAAACCAACTTTGGAATTTGGTTGATAATGTACCAGGTCGCAAGACACTTGGGCGTAAATGGATCTTCAAGAAGAAGACTAACATGGATGGCAAGGTACACACCTTCAAGGCTCAGCTGGTTCCGAAGGGCTTTACTCAAACCCTAAGGGTTGACTATGATGAGACCTTCTCACCAGTAGCTAAGATAAAATGTATTAGGGTAATGCTTGCCATAGATGCTTTCATGACTATGAAACTTGGCAGATGAATGTCAAAACAACTTTCCTAAACAGGAAGTTGGTTGAGGATGTTTGCATGAGTTAGCTAGAGGGTTTTGTAGATGCAAAGTATCTAGATAGAGTGTGTGTGCTTAATAAACCAATCTATGGATTGAAACAAGCTTCTTGTAGATGGAATCTTTGTTTCGAAGAGAAGTTCAAAGAGTTTGGCTTCTCTAGAATTGAAGACAAATCTTGTGCATATATCAAAGAAAGTGGGAGTATAGTGACCTTCCTAGTATTGTATGTTGAGGACATACTTCTTATTGGAAACAAAATTCCAACCTTGCAAGAGGTTAAGTCTTGGCTTGGAAAGTGTTTCGCTATGAAGGATCTGGGAGAGGCTGCTTATATTCTAGGATAAGGATTTTGAGAGATAAGAGTAAAAGGCTAATTGGACTTAGTCAAAGTACGTACTTGGAAAAGGTGCTAAAGCGTTTTAGTATGGAAAATTCCAAGAAAAGAGAACTACATATACAGAGTAATACCAAAATAAGTAAAACTCAGAGCCCGACTACTGATACAGAGATACCATAAATGAATAGAGTTCCATATGCTTCCGTAGTTGGATCTATCATGTATGCTATGACATGTACTCACCCTGATGTGGCCTCTACTTTAAGTAGGTTCAGTCGTTATTAGGGAAATCTAGGTAGAGCTCATTGGATAGTAGTTAAGAATATTCTCAAGTATCTGCAAAAAACTAAGGATTGGGTCTTTGTGCTTGGTGGCAGTGATACATTGTGAGTAATTGGGTATAGTGATGCCAACGTTCAAGCAGACAAAGACAACTTCCATTCTCAATATGGCTGGGTGCTTACCCTAAAAGGAGGAGTGGTAACCTGGAAAAGTTCCAAACAGAAGATGGTGGTTGATTCTATCTATGAATCCGAGTACATAGCGGCGAGCGAAGCATCAAAGGATGCTATTTGGTTTGAGAAATTCATCGGAGACCTTGGATTTGTTCCAGCCATAAAGGAGCCAATGAATATTTTCTGTGATAATGAAGGAGTGGTTACCTTAACAGAGGAATGAAGAGATCATGGCTGATCAAGACATATCGATAGAAAATACCATTTCATCAGACATAGAGTAGAAGAAGGTCACCTTGTCGTGAAGAGGGTATCATTAGAAGAGAATCCTGCATATCCTCTCATAAAGGGTCTAAGTAGGTTCAAGCACGTTCAACATGCTATAAGCATTGGTCTGAAAGATTATATTAGGTTTAGTAGTTAGATAGTTAGTTTTGAAACTTGTAACATAATAAATGTAATTGACTTTTGGTGATTAAATAATGGAGATTTATTTATGAGTTGGATTACTACCTTCTGTCTATTTGTTTATTTTGTGTTTCATTTTGCATGTTTTACTTCCCAAATAATTTGATTATTCAAACATCCACAGTCAATCATACTTTTGGAAGTAACTAGTGAATTAAGACTGTCATGAATTGAATTGTAGATTGTCTAAGGGTTTTTAGACATGGCAATGGCGTTGCTATAATATTCATGAGTACTTTGAAATGGAGATTTAAGTATTGGATTAACCCACGCTCAAAGAATTACTTCATACAATTTAGCATGAGTAATTCCGAGACAATAATATCTTATAATCTTTAAACATAGATATATGAGTTGTAGTTTACAAGTTGATTGGGCATTGATGATATGAAAACGCATTAGCAACTTGATTATATAAAGCGTATTGTTGTGCATGATTTGATGAGTGAATAGTGAAAGTATATAAGTCAAAGTTTATCTGTTCATTTTCTCTTAACGGGAAAAGCGATATCTTTAGGCCCCTCGGTGATTTGTGTTGACTTATAGTGTCAGGGCTGGCCAGGACTTGATTGATGTGTTTGATTTGAAGTTTTATGTCATTATAAATCAGAAATCGGGAAATAAAGTATTGGACAATGAGATTGATTATGTTCCATGTCTTATATCTGAATGATATCTTGTAGAACAGAGGATTATATAATCACTTATCTTAGGACACGTAAATGACTGGGTAGTTACAATTTGCTAATCAATTTAGAAGATTATACTAGCAGTTATAGTTATTAGACTTATCCAAGTGGGAGATTATTGGATTAGGTGTCTAAGACCATAACTATAATTGGTATAAACTTGAATTGATATTAGCAAAATCTTTTTGGGTTGCCCTCAAAGCTAGCAATTGGACATGATTATTTTGAAGAGACAAAAGAATTTATAATTTGATTAATAAATTGGAATATATAATTTATTAATATATTATGAGAATAATATATTAATGAGAAATTATGATATTTGATTAATAATTAATCAAAAATTATTGGAATTAATTTTGGGGTTAATTGGATTAATCTTTAGTGCAGGGGCTTTTTGGAAATTTATTGATAGTTGAGGAAAAGGGTCTAGAATCTCCTTGTGAGAGCTTGGATGAAATCTTCCAGGAAGGGCCTAGAAATTTTT
This sequence comes from Lactuca sativa, assembly GCF_002870075.4. Taxonomy (NCBI): domain Eukaryota; kingdom Viridiplantae; phylum Streptophyta; class Magnoliopsida; order Asterales; family Asteraceae; genus Lactuca; species Lactuca sativa. Next base: position 254,644,092 of record NC_056627.2, read on the forward strand.
TACAAATTCTCTTGGATGGAGGCTTGTGGGCTGCTTGGTTACCAATCAAAGGGATTTGGGTTTCTAACCTTAACCCATAGCTTTGGCTCTAAGCTACCTCACCTATATAAGGAGATTTGGCCTTCACAATTTTAGCACTCCTAACCCTAAGAGACACGATGCTTGTCTTGGGTGTGAACCATCAGAGGCACGATGCTTGTCGTGCTAGATACCAAAGTTTTGAAGAAGAAGGATTCAAGATTGTTTTACAATAACAATCTAAAGGTTAGTTTTTTTTATCTTATGAATTAGGTTATTCATAGGAAAGTTTTGTATGCTAGAGATTCATAGCATGTTGCTATATGTGAAAGACATAGATCAAACTAGGTTGCATGTGCCCTAATTAATTGAATTGTTTTGATTGTTTTCTGCTTATGGCATTGTAATTATAACCTAGATTCCCCATCAATTGTAACATCCCACAATCAAGACCATTTTTTTTCATTTTAAACCATTACAAAATCCATAATTTATATAAAAACATAGTTTTTTAAAACAATAAACATAAATTAGAGTATCCCAAAATCATAAGTCATATAAAAATCCAAGATGATGTGCACAATCATGCCTTCACCTTGCTCCTTCCCTTTGATGTACCTGAAACCATAAAATCTAACTGTAAGCGGAAGCTTAGTAAGTTCCCTCCAAAGTACCCCACACCACAAAAAAGATAACAACATGCATACAGGAGCCTTCAATATGACTGGACCATCTTGCAAGGCCTACAACCTATCTGGATCGCTCTCCGACCCTTCAACTTGACCGGCACGCCTCGTAGGGCCTACAACCCATCTAGGCCGCTCTCCAAACCTTCGGCCTGACTGGACAGTCTCGCAAGGCCTACAACCTATCTGGACCACCCTGAGTATCTTGGCCTTCAACACAAAGTAGAACTACCTCAACACCACAAACTATAACATGTCGACATATATAATAGCAATCAATAACCATCAAGTACAGGTAATCATACAGATCTACCAATTTAACACATAACCAGTGAACACATGTAATCATACAGATCTACCAGTCTATCATATATCCAACATAACATCATCCAATATACCAGGATATGTAATCTAGTGGGCCAACATTGGTGCCTTCGACCCATAAGTACAGTGAGGTGAACTCACCTGAGCCACTCGAAAAAAGCCCAACAGCTACCCGAGCATCAGAAAAACCTACCCATACTTCTTAAAACCAAACCGAGACCAACACTCAGTCAAATACTCAATTCTACCAAAGTTTGACCAAAAGTCAACGGTCAAAGTCCAAAAGGTGAACGGTCATCTTAGTCAAGTCAATGTCACATTGTGACCATTCCTTGGTCAGGTTTTAAGAATGCAAAGCCAAAATAATCGAGATTCTGGACACCATCACGTTGTGATACATCCTATGTCGTATCGTGGCTTCTGGTCAGAAGTCCAAAATTTCCATTAAGTGCTTAGTCTCTTCAAACCAAGACCAATAACCTCGGATCTAGTTCCTAAGTAGCTTTATAATGAATAAAGATGGAGGATGATCCGAATAACCAAGATTTAGGGCGTGTTCAGAAAAACAAGATGGTAGTGGGTATCTTATAGCTTGTAGCGTTTTGTTACATGCTACAAGAAGTAGCTTTTGGATTTGGAGTGTTTTCTTTAAACTATATTCTAGAAGCTTGTTGTGCCAAACAAGACTTTCTACTCAAACGAGAGCGTTTTGTAAAACACTAGAAGCTGTCAAACACTCCCAAACGCTTTGTGTTGAACACACCTCTAGTCTTTAAGCCACAAGGGAACTAAGAATCCATTTTTTTTAGCTAAATGCATTAAGTCCAAGTCTCCAACCTTTAGATCTACATCAACATTATGTATAGATGGATAAAGTTTCCAACTTTATCCATAAAAATGTCTCCAGCTTTTAAGATCAAAACTTTTAAACCACAAAATGACCTAAATGACCAAGATAACTTGCATTGCTGAAATGGAAGGAAAAGCATCAAAACTTTGCTAGTCCAAGAGGTCGAAGAAAACATTCTAAACTAACTAAAATTTGTTGGAGTCCAAATATGAAACATAAGATGTTCTTGGGACCTTGGAGAGTAATCAAGTTGCAAGCTTTATTCCCAATTCTCACTCAAAACTCATTTAAATGAACCAATACACCAAATACACTTAGATCTATAGATGAAATGCAATAAATCCTGAAACTTTATAACTTATAAAGGTCTAAAAGGTAGATGAAAGTTGAGATCTTCAATTTCCAAGAATCAAGGATCAATCTTTCATGAAAACATTGCTGCAAAACCACCAAAAACTTCCAAAAATGGATGAGAGAGGACAGCAGAAGCTCAAATATTGAAAATGGAGGCTAGGGTTTCTCCTAAGTGGTTCTAGATATGATGGAGGATAAGAAAATACCATAAAACAAGAATCCTTACCATTAAATACCTTGAAAATCGAAAAACTTTTTGTGGGCTTTGGGCTTCATAGTTCTCATGTCGTTAGAATATATTCTCACCTCGTGAGTGTTCTCACATTGTGAGAATTACTTCTCACCTCGTGAGAAAGATTTTCAACCAATTTCACTCCAATTTCAAACATTCATAACTTCTTCGTTTCAACTTCGTTTTCGGCATTTTTAATATGCACAGAAAGGTATTAATGAGCCCCTTAACAATATCTAAATACTTTTGACTTAATACATGTCGAACTAAAACCATAATCCATGCAAGAAGCCTGAAATATTAATTTTCCCATTTTACCCTCTTTCTTCCAAGCCCAAATCGAAGGCTTTAATCAACTATCCAACATTATCATCATCCAATAAGGCTTTAATCACCTATCCAAGGCATGTACTTGATCCACTTATTGTTCATAATCACGAAATAAGAAACTTCTTGAAACAAGATGTTGCAACTCTTCCCCACTTACACTTGATTTCATCCTCGAAATCCATCTTGTTTAATATCTTTAAAAACAATGACAACACATTCCATAAACTTCTGCTAACCACTTCAAAAACAAGGCATCTTATTATGAAAAACCGAGACTACTCGAAAGCCCACAACCACCAACCAACCACCCAATAACTTGAAGATAATCAACTACAACCACTATCTTTCTCTACCTAACTGAAACCCAACTTCCAGTGAAACCCACTCAAACCGGAAACTCTCAAAACTACAACCACAAACCAAATCCATCAATATACTCCCTACTATCGGGAACCCATCAATCTAAGCTTTAGAAACCATACCCTAAGACCGATGATGATAAGTGCATTTTATGCACCTATATTGCATGTTATTTCTGTCATTTCATAGTATTCTACTTCATATTTTTTGAATTTAGTTAATTATTTGGGCAATTGCATATTTCATTAAGAATGCCGGGTACTTCACCATTTTTTTGTTTTATTTTGTACGCATTATAGAGCGTGGAGCTTGGAGCATGGATGATGGAACTTGGAGGCATGGAGCTTTGGAGCATGAAAAGAACATGAACCGATCATTCCATGGTAGAAAACAAGAAGACATAACCCGAGTCATTGTTGCGTTGTCATCATAGTAAAGGACTACATTTGAAATGTGGTTCTTGTCGCACCGACACAGGTCATGTTTGTCCTTTATCATCTCATATTTGAGCAACATGACTCATGGTGAAGTTTGATCAAAGATGGAGCTAACAGTGAAGACTTATTTGTGTCTTAGCAAAAAGCATGGGCTATGCCAAAAACACATGGTCAAGACAAATGGCCATGCCAAAAACACATGGGCAAAAGGCATGGCCAAGCCAAAAACACATGGCCTCATGGCATGCATGTGAACATTAATTAAAAGAACAGAAGAATGTCATTTTGAAGGAGAATGGTTTTTGGAGCAGTTTCTAGCGATCTAGGGCAATTTTGGGAGAATTCTTGGAGCTTTTGAGAAGACTTAATCATTGCAAACACTTTGATTTCATTTTTGTAAGCAATAAACATTCCAATTCGATCTTTATTCTTGTTTTATTTGTTCTTAGCCATGTGTGGCTAAGAAACCCTAGTTTATAGTTCTTGTTCAAAACGTGTTGATTGCTTGACTTGAAGCATATGATTTGATGCTTGATTTGTGATTCTATTCTAGTGATTATGTTTTTGTATAAACTAGAATCCTTGAATTTGATTTGTGTTTGATTGACCACTTTCATGAATTGAATTTTTGTGTAGTTAATTAAATTTTAGGGCACCTAATCGTTCTATTAAGTTAATAATTGGTAACAAGCAATAAGTTTTCTTATTGTAAAACATACATCAAATGTTTTCACACTTCCGAGCGTATGAGAAGAAATGAACATTGTTGTGAAGCTTGCACAAAACTTAATTCAATTTTTCAATATAATCTAAGAGCATGTTTAGGTTGAATTAGTAAAGCTAGGTCTAGTCAAAGAGCATGTTTTGGTTAGATAATTTGGCAAGCGAGAGGTATAATTGGAATCATAATCAAGTTGAACAGCAACATTGAGAACTAGAACTGGAAGCACTTTTATAATTTGTTTACAAATCTGTTTTATTTTGTGCATGTTTTTAAAGTAGATTGTTATTTTCATTATTTGACTTTTGCAAACAAATCCCCCTTTGTGACCAAAGTACCTTGTGCAAAGAGGTATAGACTTTTGTCCCGTTTCTCTGTGTTCGACCCTGCTTGCCTTGTACTACTTTTTAATGCATTAAAGCAGTGTAATTGGAGTCTATTGTACCCCTTTATTTGTTGGGTTTGACACGCCTAACAAATTGGCGTCGTTGCTAGGGACACGGTTTTACTAATTGTTTATACCAAGATTTTTGTGAGCATGTATATCTCTAAAAAAACAACAACAAAAAAAGTGTGGCTTGGAGATGAACACTCCTTACATTAAAGCGCAACTTTCTGAGCTAGCCCAGATTGTAATGATGATTGGAAATGACCAAAGTATGCAACCCACACCTATTCCTTGTGATTTTTGCACTCAAAATGGACATCATACCAATATGTGTCCATATTTACTAAGGGAATGGGAGGAAGTGCAGGAAACGGGAAGCTACTACTAGCCAAATCAATGGAGTTATGATCAACCTCAACATGATCAATGGTGGGAAAACAACCAAGCTTGGGGAAACAACTAATGCCAAAACCCATACCAAGATTGGGGAGATTACCAATACCAACCAATTGTCGAGTTCCAATAACCATATCCTCTACCTCCCCAACAAATTGAAACATCGAGCATGTCCTTGGAAGACATTGTGAAAAGCATTGCCACTACTACCCGAATCTTCCAGGAAACAACAAAAGTTAGACTCAAAATCTTAGAGCAACAAATTGCACAACTTACTCAATCCGTGAGTATACTGGAAACTAAAGGCGAATTACCATCGCAAACCGAAGAGGACCCAAGGCATATTGTTTTTTCCATGACCTTGAATGTTAGAAAAAGTTTTGATGACCCAAGATTGCAAATTGAAGAGGGAGAGGAAGTAGAGGTGGCAAATGTTGTCAAAGAAGAAGTAAAAGTGGAGAATGTTGTCAAAGAAGAAGTAAAAATTGATAAGGTTGTCATGGAAGCTATATAGGAGGTGTTGGAGGTTGACGAAAGAGAGGTTGAGCTACCCACTACCAATGAGACACTCCTTTCACTGGTAGACCAACCACGGGAGTCAGAAATGATAAATATGTCGGGGCCCTTCAAAGGATACGTATCCCAAGAAGGAAGACACCCAACCAGTCATTAACTCGATATTCCTATCAAAGAAAGAAGAGTTGATCACGTTACTAGAAAAGTACAAGAAAGGGTTTAGTTGTATGATTGTTGTCATCAAGTGTCTAAGTCCAATATGTTTCCCAAGCAAAGAGAAAGTCAGGTACAAGATAAGTGTCCCATTTGAGGAAGTAGTAAGAAGTTTACTGAGTTGGAGAGCCCCAACATTCAAAGAATAACATATGTCAGGGGTCAAGTCTAGCCAAAGACTTGAAACAAGGGCGGCTAACCGAGAGGCAACTTGGGAGTATTTCTTTCCATTCTCTTTATTTTACTTTATTTGACCTGTGTTGCAATGTTTATGAGTCACTTAAGAGTTCAAAAAAAATCTACAAGATTGAGAGGGAGTCATGTTTACAAAAAAAAAACAACGTGATTTTTGAGGTTAATAGAAGAAAACGCATAGGCATGTACAAAAAACACATGGGCTAGGCATAAAACACATGGCCTGATTTTCTACCCGTGTGTGGCTTACGAGGTTTCAAAAGAAAAAAGAAATTTTGCATAGCCAATTGTTAAAAGTGCATGGGCTGAAGCCAAAAATCAGGGGCCATGCTAAAAACGCATGGGCTGTACTAAAAAACGCACGGACTGGTTTACCCATACCATTCAATCGCAATTTTTTGAACAAATAAATAATGTGCACGGGGTACTCATAAAAATCCACGGCCCATGCTAAAAAAGCATGGGCTACCATAAAAAAGTGCGGCCTGGCTTGAACCATGTGTTTTGTGTATTGTGCCATTCTTCCTCCGCACTCTCTCCTCTTAAATACTTATAAAATTCTGATTTTCATCAATCAATCCAACATTAAAGCTCAAAGGTTTGGTTTTTTAAGTTCCTAACTCCATCTTCTTCTTCATCTATGTAGAATTCCCTCCATGAAAGTGTACAAAATCAAATCTTGCATAAAACCCTAGTTTTTCTTTCTTTGTAAATTTTGACTTCATTCTTGTATTAGGTTTCAAAAGTTTTTTGTAGGGTTTCAAGAGTAAGCTTGGGGAGGTATTTTGTAAAGAAGAAGGGAAGTTTTTACCTCCGTTTGTGTATTCCACCATTGAAGAGCTCAACTTTTCTTGAGGTTGAAGATGACGTGAAAAAGTCAAGCACACATCACAAATTCAAAGCATTCGAATGGTACATTCCTTCCATATCTCAAGTTTGATGCATGAATCTTAAGATCGTTTGACTAGAACGGTTGAGAATCCGTTCATATGCTCGAAATAGTTATACATTCTTGGTCAGTAGGTTGCCCTACCCTCTTCGAGCATCAAGGACGATGTTTAATTTTAAGTTTGGGGAGGGGTCTTTGTACATTAGGTTTTAGTTTCCACATGTATTTCATAAAAAAAAGTTCAAAATGATCTTATGTTTTTAGCATTCTTTATCTTTTGCATAGCATTTTTGTCTTTTTGTAACTAGTTTCCACATGTATCTCAAAAAAAAAATCCAAAAAGATTTTATTTTTCCTATTTTCAGTTTTTCATGCATTCATTTTTCATTTTTCATGCATTCACTTCATTTCAAAAAAAAAAAAAAAACGAGATGAAGACAATATTTACATACAATAGCTCCATGAAGTAGGAAAACAAAAAAATCAAAATGAGAAAAATACCGAAGCGACCGGATAGTTATCGGAAGTGTAGAATCAACTGTCATAACTAGGGGACCAAACACCGTAATTCGAGACCCCAACCTTAGATAATAAAAAAATGGCATACTATAACATTTTTGTGGGTAGAAATAACAAGTTTAGGATGATTTGCTTTTGAATGTTTAAAAAGAATCTTTATCGACAAATCTGGACCCACAGAACACGGACCTATTTTTTGACACGCGTTACCCTCACGGTAACAGGGAGCTTAAGTATCAGATCCACACAGTCAAGAATGAAGAAAGGGTACAACTGTCATATCCGATACCCAAATCAAAATCTCAAGCGCTCAACCGAAAAAAAAAATCAAAAAGTTGATTGAAGAACTCAAGCTCAAAACGAAGATACAAATCCAAGTTCAATCAAACCAGAAGCCATATCAAAGTCAAATCTGGCGAATGAAGAACTGTGTGATGTGATACTTGTGGCTCTCTAAAAAGTGAAAGCATAGGAGTTGGGCCCCTTCGAGTGGGCTCAATGTTTCAGTGAAAGCTGATTTGCCGTGACGGGTTCTCAAGGATGCATCTATTCTAATTCTTGGCCATCTAGTCTGTTATTTTCGCTCACAAAGCTAATTAAGGTATAAAGTTTTAATAGAACTATGGTTGGATTATTGTGTTACACCGTTTCGTGGTCTTCCTTACTTTGAGAGTCTGTGATAGATGAAAGCTAGCAGGATCGTCGCGTTAGTATTAGTGATTAGAGCCCCATCGATGTAAAGTCTGATCGTATATATATATATATATATATATATATATATATATATATATATATATATATATATACATATATATTTATATATATATATATATATATATATAATAATTTGTGTTTTTAAATTTTTCTTCGGTTCATTTTTCTTAAGCATGTTTCTTGTACATATGTTATTTTCATTAGTTTTTTTTTCTTTTATTTCATGCATTCACTCTTAATTCCATTTAGTCCTTTTCGTTCCTTCCATTCTTTTCTTCTAAGTTTCTTTTTAGTCGCCTATCGTCTTCGCTAGGGTGATTCTTGATTTTGTTCTTTCTTGAGGACAAGAAAGGTCTAAGCTTGGGGAGGTCTGATAGATGCATTTTATGCACCTATTTTGCATGTTATTTCTGTCATTTCATAGTATTCTACTTCATATTTCTTGTATTTAGTTAATTATTTGGGCAATTGCATATTTCATTAAGAATGCCCAGTACTTCACCATTTTTTGTTTTATTTTGTAGGCATTATAGAGCGTGGAGCTTGGAGCATGGAGGATGGAACTTGGAGGCTTGGAGCTTTGGAGCATGAAGAGAAGATGAACCGATCATTCCATGGTAGAAAACATGAAGACATAACCCGAGTCATTTTTGCATTGTCATCATAGTAAAGGACTACATTTGAAACGCGGTTCTTGTCGCACCGACACAGGTTGTGTTTGATGGGTTTTAGCCATAAGAACTTTCCAATGTGCGCATGCAAAACCCTAATGCTTGGATCTAGGATTTCTAATTAAACATGCTTTGAATCCAAGACTTCTAATGACTAATTAGCAATAATAACAATACTAAATAAGATCTAGAATCATACCTTTGAATCTCTTGTTTGATCTTGTTGTCTTGGAGCTCTAGAGTCACAATTGTCACTCCTCTAATGGCTTACAAACACCAAATAGTAAGGAGGATGATTTGAGAGATAGGAGAGGGGAGGAATTCAGCCAGGGGTTCTCTACTTTAGATCAAGTGCCGATTTCCCTTTGCCATAGGGTCTATTAATACAGCTTAAACCCTAATTGGATAATCTTCTCTTAAAGAAATCCTAATCCATTCCTTAGATAGCCTTGGACGATTTTAAGCTATCCTTAGCTTCTAGAATTCATCCAACCCCTATCCAATATGGATTTATAGTCTAAAGTTTAACTATCAAACAATTGACAGTTTATACCCTCTTATTTAATTAATCTCTTTAAGTCACCAAATTAATTCTAATTAATTCTATGACTTATATTAATCAAGTAACAATATTATTATTCTTTATATTATTCTCATAATATAATAATAATATTTATTCTCTCTTAGTAAATCATCCTATCAAGTTGCTATGGTGAAGGCAACCCAAAAGGACTATGCACAACCGGGTCAAATACTTGCCTAATATAGTTGCAGCCTTAGAGACTATTCCAGCAGTCTCCCACTTGGATAAGTCTAGTAACTATATGCACAAGTACAATTCGATTTGCAATCGTAGCTCTCAAAGACGCTGTCAAACTCTGATCTAATCAATCTTGTCCTTTAGATAAGGGATCGTACAATCCTCTGTTAGATATCATGCCGACAATTCTATGGAATGATTAGTCAAGCATTTAGGTTTCTCGATCTCTGATTTATTCAACATAGAACTTAATCGAACACATCAATTTAGTTCTGACCGGGCCCGACACATAAGTCAAATCAAATCATCGAGCGGCCGAGATATCACTTTTACCTTCTTCGGATAAAAGTTACAGATAAACTTCGACTTATATGCATTTACTTATTCATTAACCAATTATACACAACAATGCGTTTTATAACACTGAGTTACTGATGCGTTTTCGCATTATCAATGTACAATCAATTAACAAATAACAAACCATATATCTAGGTTTTAAGACTATATGATATTATCGTCTTGTGATCACCCTTTTATATCATATTCCATAAGGTGATTCCAGCAAGCTCGGGTTTGTTCCAATGCTCAAAACCAGTTCATAAGCACTCATGAACGTCGCAACAATCTTTTGCTATGTCTAATACCATTTAGACAATCTATGCACCAATTCACGACAATCTTCATTCATATCTACTTCCAACATATGAACGATTGTGGACAATTTGAATAATTCGATCATTCTTAATAAACTCAATTATTCTGGAAGTCAAAACATGCAAAATGAAACAATAGCTAAACGATCAACATAAGATAGTAACATTACTCATAAATAAAACTCCTTTATTTAATCATCAAATGTTAATTACATTTACCTATTACACGTTTCTACTACTATCTAATCTATGCTAATATCATCATTTAGCCCAATACTCATAGCATGCTGCAAGTGCTTAACCCTACTCAGTCCCTTTGTAAGCGGATCTGCTAGGTTATATTTTGATAATATCCTCTTCACTACGAGTTGTCCTTCTTCTACACGATGTCTAATAAAGTGATATTTTCTATCGATATGTATTGATCTACCATGATCTCTCGGTTCCTTGGTCAAGGCAACCGCTCCTTCATTATCACAGAAAATCTCTATGGGCTCCTTTATGGCAGGTACAACTCCAAGATCACCGATGAAGTTCTTCAGCCATATTGCCTCCTTCGACGCTTCGCTCGCTGCAATGTACTCTGATTCGCACGTTGAATCAGCTACGGTTTCTTGCTTGGAACTTTTCCAAGTCACTGCTCCTCCATTCAGGGTAAAGACTCAGCCTGACTGCGAACGGTAGTTGTCCCTGTCGGTCTGAAAGCTGGCGTCACTATACCCTCGCACCTTCAAGTCATCACGCCCTCCAAGGACTAAGAACCATTCCTTCGTCCTACGAAGGTACTTAAGGATATTCTTCACCGCAATCCAATGGGCTCTGCCAGGATTCCCTTGATATCTGCTAACCATGCTCAAAACGAAGGCTACATCAGGGCGAGTACAAGTCATAGCATACATGATTGAGCCAACTGCGGAAGCGTATGGTACTCGGCTCATTTCTGCTATTTCAGCTTCGGTACTCGGACTTTGAGTCTTACTCAACTTGGCATTACTTTGTATCGGTAATTCTCCCTTCTTTGAGTTTTCCATACTAAAACGTTTTAGTACCTTCTCTAAGTAAGTGTTCTGACTAAGTCCTATTAGTCTCTTACTTCTTTCTCTCACTATCCTTATTCCCAAAATGTAAGAAGCCTCTCCGAGGTCCTTCATAGCGAAGCACTTCCCGAGCCAGGACTTAACTTCCTGCAGAGTCGGGATGTCGTTTCCTATGAGTAATATGTCATCGACATATAGAACGAGGAAGCTTACTATACTCCCATTGGCTTTGACATATACACACGATTCATCTTCGCTTCATACAAATCCAAACTCTTTGACTTTCTCATCGAAGCAAAGATTCCATCTGCGAGATGCTTGCTTGAGTCCATAAATGGACTTCTCAAGCTTACACACTCTATTCGGATGCTTCGGATCCACAAACCCCTCTAGCTGAGCCATGTAAACATCCTCAGCCAACTTTCCGTTAAGGAAAGCGGTCTTGACATCCATTTGCCAAATCTCATAATCATGAAATGTGGCAATCGCTAGCATCACTCTAATAGATTTTATCTTCGCAACTGGTGAGAAGATCTCATCATATTCAACTCTGGGAGTTTGAGTAAAGCCCTTCGCAACCAATCGCACCTTATACGTGTGTACGTTTCCATCCACGTCAGGCTTCTTCTTGAAGATCCATTTGCACCCAACGGTCTTACGTCCGGGCACATTATCAACCAAATTCCAAACTTGGTTATCATACATGGATTGGATCTCGCTATCCATTGCCTTTTCCACTTTTCAGACTCCGGGCCTGCCATGGCTTCCTTATAGCTATTGGGTTCATCAAGATTTATTAGTGTAACATCACTAATATACGTGTCCCCTTCGGTAGTAATATGAAAACCATAAAACTGGGGTTGAACTCTAACTCTATCGGAACGTCTAAGAGGTAAGGATTTGTCAATCGGTTCAACCGGAGTTTCCTCCTCAGGTTGAGTGCCAGCGGTAGAGGTTCCTTCATCTATCGACTCTTGAATCTCTTCAAGCTCGATTTGCCTCCCACTGTCTCCTTGGCCTATGAGTTCTCGCTCTCGGAAAACTCCTCTCCTCGCAACAAAGACAACATTGTCCTTCGCTCTATAGAAGAGATACCCAAAGGATTTCTGCGGGTAGCCGATGAAAATACATCGCTCACTTTGAGGTTCGAGCTTGTCGTGAGTATCTCGTCTTACTAAAGCCTCGCAACCCCAAACCTTGATATGTGCCAACGAGGGAGCTTTCCCTGTCCACATCTCGTGAGGTGTTTTGACAGCCTTCTTAGTAGA